>NC_049982.1:14547000-14596058 GCF_000003815.2 Branchiostoma floridae
TTGCTTATTGACTATGCAAGGTCCTCATTTACAAATGCAAATGCATTATATCAGTCTATGATCTTTGTCTACATAAATATTACAATTTGTCCTACTTATAAAAGTCTTACATAATCACGGATGTCTATTCTAGGATTCTCTCAGTTATGCAAATGTGGCCATGATTTGCATGATTTATGTTTAATGATGGTCACATTTGATTAACCTAGTTAGAATTAAATTAGTGTAAGTATTCAATGTGCTTCATTTACCCCTAATTGGCACTATGGTATTGTGGTATTTTCTCACAAAATAACCATTTGCATATACTTGCATGAATAGTATCTATATATCTATCTATCTTAACTTACGCTGGTTACAAGCCAAAAATCACGACGATCCGTTTTTTTCTTCTTCTCAAAATCAACGATACACTGCAGCTTCATCTATTGAGTGACGTAGATGCAAAGCCAGCACACACCGCCCCCCCCCCCCCCCAAACCCAATAGCCGGTGTCCCCGTATAAACATTACCCTTCCGACGAAGGTGACTAAGTACAGTACAGCGGGTCTGAGTACAACATGCCGTGGGTGAACAACTCGTTTCCCACTACGTGTGTATGCTGGCTACCCCGTGCCAGGACGCGTATATTTATTTTATGAACAGCGTTTACACTTTATTGTCATGGAAAAGCTTATGTGCTCAACATATGTCGGCTGCCTGACACACCGTCAACACAATCCGCCTGGTTGAAATTGAATAACACTAGCCGTGTGATATATGGCTATGTCTATGGCATTAAGAAAATGTTTCGATAGGTCAGTTATAAGATATTTATACGGCTGAATACAAACTTCCTTTTCGACAATTAATGTCAATTATCTATACTAATCGCAGAGCTGTAAGTTGAGGTGACAGATTGATTAAAACGGCAGATTTGGCCCGACGCGACTGGCGGCACGGCAATATAGCAGTGCATTAACCCAGCCCCTGGGTCAATCCATTATAAGCACATAGGTCGCCTAAAGAGCAGCTGCGGTCCGTTTTGTATTTACAGGTTGATCAATTCCTATTGCATGTTTATTATACCGCTCACTGGCGTGCGAGCTTCCATAGTCAGCGAAACCAATGTGAGACGACAGCAATCTGTCACACACTTTACGGTATGCTATGTGACCTTTGCACATTTTCGGAGTTGTAAAAGTATGACCTTTGGGGAACAATAAACAACACAGTGCCCTATACAAGTCGAAGTGCGAACCAGTACCCCTCGATTGTAAGGCATTCAGAGTGATGCATAGTATTAAAAGCAGTCTCTTGCCTTTTAGCCGCTAACCAAAACAGGCACCGTACGTGTCGTCTTATCATGAATGATTATTTATCTGTATCTGTATATAGTATATAGCCGGTATAACCGCCCTTCGTCGTAACATACCAGCTTCGCAGGCACGCGGTGCGGCAGCAGATGTTTATATTACACTGAACGACTCGTCACACCTAACTTTTGCACATCTCTCTGCTATTGTTCATTAAAACTATCCGAACAAGACGCCCCTATTGTGCTTGGTGATAACATATTCCACTCTACGATAGTTCTGGGGAAATAGGAATTTTTGAACACATCAATCCTAGGTTGGTAACTCTGGTACTTGAAGGCATAATTGTTTCTAGTTCGTTTTTGAGCTGGTGTTAGATACTTATCAGTCGGTACGTCCACCATTTTATTAGTCATTTTGTACATCATGCAACGTCTGGACATTTTCTGTCTTCAAGTGACGTCCATTGCAGTTTTGCTTTCATTTTTGTAACACTAGCATCCCTGTTGTAGTTGTTGGTACAGAATCTGGCAGCTTGGTTCTGTATCCTTTCGAGCTTATCTTTGTCTTTCCTTGTATACGGATCCCATACTGTTGCAGCATATTCAAGGTTTGGTCTCACCAGTGACGTGTATGCAAGTGATTTTACCCTGGCTGGGCATGCCCACAAGTTGCGTTTGATCACTCCCAATGTCTGTTTAGCCTTGGTTGTTATTTTGTTAACATGGACACCCCACTTCAGCCCAGTTGTTAATGTAACACCCAGGTATGGGTGGGTTTTTGTGGTTGCTACAATGTCTGACCACAGAACGGGTAAGGGTATACATTTGGAGTTCTTTTGTTTGTTATGTGCATGATATAACATTTATCGGGATTGAACTCGGGATAAAAGTTCATCTGTGTTGGTAGAATACGCTATAGAAATTGCTAAACTTTCTTTCCAACACTGAAATTAATATAGGGACTTACCCTAAATTTTCGGTCAAACTCAGTCGACCTTGTTCACAGAATGACTTTCTCTATCTCCACCAGTGACATCCCCACTTTACTTTACTTCTGATACTTATGACCCCTTCCTGCAAAAGTAGTGTGTTCCTGACGTCACTGCTGGAGATAGAGAGCGAGGGTCATTCTGTGAACAAGGTCGACGGATTTTGACCGAAAATTTAGGGTAAGTTCCTATATTAATTTAGCAATTTCTATAACGGGATTGAACTGCATAAGCCATTTCCTTTGTCACTCTTCCAGGATGTTCAGATCTTTCTGAAGTAGCATCGCCTCGCGTACTTAGCCCTGGTGATGAAGCAAGGTCGAGTCTTTTAAATTAAAGTCATTATTTCACATCTGCGCCCAAACTTTACTATATTCTTCCGTTGCTTTGTCACACTGATGTTGATCCATTGGAAACGTGCACGTGCATTGCATACGTGCACGTGCATGCGGTCCCAGGTTAGGGATCTCACTGAGTGAATAATATAGATTATCGTTGTCAGGAGATTTCAGTAGATTTGCCTTTCAGAAACCCATTACAGGAAGGTGAAATTCACAATTAACCTTTATGAAAAATTCTAATACCTACTGCTAACTTTAAATAAACTCAAAATATATCTGATATGTTTGCATTCAACACATAATTGCACCTGGCTGTGCGATGATGAAATCAATAAGCCGCTAACACTCTTGAGGTTTTTTCTATTTTTCAAGGCAAATCCTCTTACCCATGCTCTCGACAAAAATTAAGCCCGAATGCTTGCCTCCATAGACTATACGACATTCAGTAGTTTCTAGCGAGGACCAATCAAATAGCTGCTGGCAGGTCATCGACATTAGGCAATAACTGTCGAGTTGCGAGTTTTTCGCCCGTGCGCACCCTTGTCTATCTTCTAACTGTCACCAACTCAAACCAAGCAGGTATTATCGTTCGTCATTTTGCACAGCGCAAGTTTTACCTGTTCATTACAATCGTTCTATTATCAGTTTTACCATTGTTTTGAGTATTGCCAGTTCTCAAGTTTCCACAGACAATCAGGTCCAGGTTCATGTCCGGACCTGGGAATTTCTGTACTGGTACCTCCCCCAACCAACAATAGATTTTTTTCTTTCTGTCCTTTCACATCTTATTCTTTGACTTTAGATTCATTTTGGCATTCTATGGCATTAGTTATCTGTTTTCTGATACTTATTTTTCAATCTACGGAATATTTGTGCTCATTCTACAGCTGCTTTGCACAATTCATTGTGTGGTCGAAAACTTTTTTTTTTTTTAAAAGCCGAAAATTGGTGCGAGCGCGGATGTCATCCATATAATCAAATCAACGTGGCCTTACAAGACGAGGATGCGCCAGGTTCTTTAACGTGCATGGGGTGTGACTCTCCCCATACACGGGGCCTCCATTTAACGTCCTATCCCAGGGAATATATAATTAATTAATACAAAGTAACTATTTACATTACATACTTTACAATCAAAATCGTAGTGGTTTCCGGTCCGTAAATCAAACAGAGCTGTCAGTTCCAGATCAAGCTATGTCGGAAAGCCCTCAGAGATACCCCGGGCACTCCGTACAGTTTCAGGGATGTCTTTCCAGGTAGCCGGACCTGATGCAGCCAGCGATCTTCTTATAGCTTTGTTAAATTATTTATGAATAATAGAATATTCTATCGAAGTTCGTATGTTGGATCTGTGCGTATTTGTGGAAAATGCAAACATATACATGGTATGAATATGTGTATTCTGGAAAGTCCGTATGGATCTGGCAGTATCTGTGGCAAATACGAACGTCTGTCGAAAATCGAAATCCTTGTTTTCGGATTTTGTCAGATCTAAGATTCCAGTTATTCCAGTTAGCAGCGGCCGACGTTCGGATATATTACGGATTCCCAGTCGGGCCCACCAAGAATACAGACAGAACACGATTGCGTGCCCGTCGAAAATCCTTATTTTCGGATTTTTCGGATCTGTGGTTCCGGATAGCAGTGTCCTATGCTTAGATATATGTTACTGATTCACCAAAAATACAAAGAGATAATGGCTGTATTCACCAAAAATACAGAGAAATACCTGTACACATCCGTCGGGATTCGGGTCATTTCGTGCAATGAACATTTCACTATTTATCACTTAACGGTCGTACTTTTATACCTGCTATACGGTTTTACTTTTATAACTGAAATATTGCTTTCCATTAGGTTGTACATATGTGCTTCTTGTCAACACGTCAAAAAAGTTGTGACGTTTTGTACGTGCAACAATATCTATTTCTGTGCATTCATTGAAATTCACTGAAGCTATGCTGCCAGTGTTAGTTGGAGCTGTAACATTTACATAACAGATCTTAATTCTGACAATGTGGTTTACAAAATAAACAGGTATTTACAACTCGCGATCGACTGTGAACAGAAAAGAAATAACAAAGAGACATCACTGTAAATCCTTTAACTAAATGAACGAGCACACTTTAGAGTCTATATCTACCTTGTAATTCGAAAACATAGCAGATGCTAAATTTACAATTTTCGAGGTAAGAAAAACAGCTTTACTGTAATATCAAATATAACGTTCTACTCTAGATAACTTAGTCTCCGAGCAAATCCAACGGTGCCTTAGATAGTATCAAAGCTGGCAAAGGAGTATAGCCGACCAAAGGGGGATAGCCGGCTAAGGGAGTCAAACGGGCACCGGAGCCTCTTGCCAGCTTTGATACTATTTCTAAGGCACCGTAGGGTCTGCTTGGAGACTAAGATAACTAGCAAACTATCAAAAGGAATGTCGACAAAATTTCTTTTAGGTTTATTGCATTTATTCAACAGCCAGACATTGACAATGGTAGGTGTTGAATATTCCTCTCTGTTCCTCGCCTGTCAGCAGACCAGTGGTAATTGGCTACTTTGCAAGTTAAAGAATCAACTTTGTGGGTGTTTCTCGCGGGTTTACGGAAAAGCCTGGGCCCAGGAGCTGGGCTGGCTAGCCTGAAAGACTACCTTTTCTGGGCCCCAAGGCTATGCATGGGGTTTGTCCTGTAGCTGAACTTTTTTTCTTAGTAAAAACTGGGTCAGTGACAATTCCAGCTGTGGGTGGGATGGAGGAAAGTTGATCATATTGCTGGACTTGCAATGATGCAATGAACAACTCATCCAATTCCAATTATACAACAGAAAATACTGGAAATGTTAACTTAAGATTGAAGGGAAGGGATAACTGTTACTAGGTGAAATAAAGAATACTAGGATGGGTCAGGAAATGATAGGGCGCAACATCAAATTCAAAACAGATGTCTCACGCTTTGAATGAGTGTGCCTACAGAAAGGATGATTGGGCCTCTTATGAAATTTCCTTGTGGGAAAACTGGGTCAGTGGTAACCCAAGACAACAGTTGGGACCCTAGGATGGGGGCTGTTTGCCAAAACATCAAATTTGAAACAGATGTCTCAAACATCAAGTGTCAGTGAGCATGGATATAGGAATGGATGTATGTTATGTGTAACGTTTGAGTCTAGTGGTAGGAACTTGTATGTGAGGGGGGGGGGGGTTGTATAGTGTTGTGTTATTCCTTTCCGTCATGCAGGACCATTACTGATAGACACTATATTGTAGGAATGACTGGCAGTATAGTCAAAGGAAAAGTAAATGTACTAAGCCTGGGAGTTCCTGTTGTGGATGTTGATTGTTCGTTGCTGTAAACCAACCCCAATCCCCCATAGATATGACCAAACTGTTGCCTTCTGTCCAATGCACCCTGCATGTACTGGAATTGTCGGTTACCCAGTTTTAGGTTTTAAAAAAATCCACTATCAGCCAAAACCCCAACCATAGCCTTGGGGCCCAAAAAGGGTGGCCTGGCTAGCCTGCAGGCTAGCCTGCTGGGCCCAGGCTTTTCCGTAAACCCGTTTCTCGCTAGAAATCTACCGCATGTAGCGCAGATACAAGCCCCGCCGGCATGCGTATACATGCAAGCATAACTTTAATTCATTCATGAATACTTGGTCAGCACATGAGGACATGACATTTCAAAGCTTTCGTTATATTATCTGTGTTAGAACAGAACCATCAAACTTATCTTCCTGAACGGACCTTCTTTACCAGGTATAAATAGAAATAAAGGGACAGATCACAGTGAGGAGCTTCCAAGACGTTCAACCAACTTGGAGCGATAACTAGCTGCGGCCACCTTTCCACTAGATTGGCCAGAGTACACATGTGCAGTGAGCGCCCAGACCCCAGATAACGTTGCTCTAGTGGAATCTCTCCGGCGACCACTGTACGCTCCCTGCGCGATCTCTCTCTCTCTCTCTCTCTCTGTCTCTCTGTCTGTCTGTCTGTTTGTCTCTCTCTCTATCTATCTGTCTGCCTCCTGTGACCCCGTTCACACTCAAGAACAAGCGGATTAAACATGATCCGGATCAAAATTTTGCAATCCGATGAAAACAGTCGTTTTTAGACAATCCGATTGATCGCACAACGTCCAAGCTGATTACGCTTTCCTACCCGGACTTAGATACTTTACTTTATTCAAGATTTTCTCAAACCGTCTCTTAATCATGTTCAAGAAGAAGATTTGCTCCAAGATGTGATTTTTTATGTGCGGATATTTTTGAGTTTGCTCTGTGTTTCCTCTCTCCTACATACAGAGGGCGATCAAAAGCTTCGTTTGCTTCCGATTCCACTTGCTTTGACCCTCAAGGTAACGTGAGCAAACCTGTCAGTGTTGTGTGTGTTTCGGCTCCCGCATTATACAAACTATGACACCGTGTACCAAGATATACAACCTCCAACTGGGGGCAAATCGGAAATTTGCATAGAATCTCTCTCAGACCTTGGTGAGACCAGCGGAACTTCCTATTTCGAGGTCGAGTGGTTTTGAGCGGTAGATCGCTCTTCAGGCAGAGAGGAAGTGACGTAGGTTTGAGCCCCGCAGTGGCATTTTGCCAAAGCAAGTGATGCATGATAAAATTATATTGGATTAATCAAGTTGGTAAATATGCAAAATGTACATTGCAATCTAACTCGCATAATTTATAAGAAATTTCATAAATGCAACTCCGTTGAATTCAGTGATAGAACTATTCAATCACGCATGTGACATATGTTACTGAGATAAAATAAACAATTAAAGATGAAATTAAAAATGGTGACCAAATTTGCATGATCTATGGTGCTTTGAGCGCTCACTGCGCTCGTTGTGCGCTCTTTGTGCGCTCGCTGCAATCGTTGTGCGTTCTTATGGTGATCACTGCGCTCGTTGTGCGCTCTTTTGGCGCTCACTGCGCTCGTTGTGCGCTCTTGTGGTGCTCACTGCGCTCGTTGTGCGCTCTTGTGGTGCTCACTGCGCTCGTTGTGCGCTCTTTTGGCGCTCACTCCGCTATTATCTCGAGACGCTCGCACGGCGACTGTTTTCACAGAGGTGAAGGCGACACACTTTAATGACTTTAATGATACCACCGTGCTCTAGCTTGCCAATCTTAGATCACAGAGAGAGCTGCACAGCGAGAGCGCCGTCCTGGTGGAAAGGGGGTACAAGTGATCTCAAAGGCGAAACCATGGCAAGCATGACAGTACGACAGCAACCTCGGGCACCACTGATGTATCTACTAACGCCCATTCAACCACACGTATCCTTCCACACAGAAAACATCATCATGATGCAGGATTCTGGCCAAATCACAGGGGTTATCGTCCTACCGGTCCTTAATGTGCTCAAGTGGTCCAGAAAGTTTAATACATGGGAGGGGGGGGGCTTTACCCGAGTTTACCCACTGAGATAGATATCCACATCAGCCACATAACATGTAATTATGTCCCTTATATATAACCACAACAATGCTCGCGCCTACTGTATGTCTTCATGTAGCACGGCATACGCATTTTAAAATGCTATCCGCAATCCTACTATTGTATCATTGTTTAGTAATTACATGCAAACATTGTAACCATCAAGTTTGCTTACATACTCCTGTAAAATGCATATCATATCTTGCTTACCTATGGGGTACATGATGAAGAAGGGAAGCCAGCAGACGAGGAAGACGCCTACGATGATGCCAACTGTCTTTGCGGCCTTCTTCTCCTTTGTGAACTTCTCGATCCTGTTCTTCACGGAGCCGAGAGCCTCCTTCACCATCCGGGGCTTGCTTGAGTTGGGACTTAGTCGTGGAGGAGACTGACGACTTTCGGCGGTGACGGTTTTTCCCCGGTGGATTCGGACGGATTCTGCCGACGCAGGATTCCTGTCCTCCTGGGCCTTCAGCGTTATCATCAGCTTGGACGTCTCCCTCACGGCGGCTCGGTACACCTGGCGGTAGACGTACAGAACGATGAATGCGGGGACGTAGAAAGAGCCCACGACAGAGAAGATGATGTAGCTCGGACTGCCGTTGATATTACACTGACTGTTCTGATAGGACTTCGGGTGCTTCCAACCGAAGAGAGGGCCGACGGAGATGGCGGCAGAGATTGCCCAAACAGCGACGAGGATGACCACCACTCGCCGCTTGGTGACGATCATGTTGTGGTGGAGGGGTCGGGTGACTCCGATGTACCGGTCGAGACTGATGCTGCAGAGGCTGAAGATGGACGCGGTGCAGCAGAGCACGTCCACCGCGGCCCACAGCTCGCACAGAGCTTCTCCAAACGGCCAGTAGTTCAGCAGCTCCCTCGCGGCGGAGAACGGCAGCACCAGGCAGCCCAACAGGAGGTCTGCTATCGCCAGGTTGATGTAGAAGTAGCCGATGTTCGTGCGCAGGCTGCGTTCCAGGCAGACTGCCAGCACTACGAGGATGTTGCCTGCTATTGTTAGGAGACATATGCAGCTGAGGACAGTGCCAACCAGGACACTTGCCGTTAAGCTCATTCGAAGCCCGAGAACCTGGCTTTGGTCCTCCACTTCTGTCACATTAAAAGTCCCGTTGTCATCAAAAGTGAAATTGTCCAGTGGCAGACCATCCATGTTGTTCTCAGTGTGCTGGCGCTGAGTGAAAATGACGCTGTGTTTGTCTCATCAGGCGCTTATAAATGACGCTGCAAAGGACATCGGTACAGATGCTCGTCTCATTTTGTGAAGAGGGGTGTTGAAGGTCTCCGTACTTTCTTGTTTCTGATAATAGCAGTATTTCTGCCTGATGACGATTACCAAAACAGTTGCTAATGACTAGACTAATTAATGTTTTGTGTTACTCTTGTTTCTGACTTTTATATGGCAAAGTCTCTCTCCAGTAAAACTGACTCTGGTAAATCACTTGTCAGTACACGTGAGTGCCCTCATTTTCACCATACTTTTCTTTTAATGAAATGCCTCGCAGTATTTCAAATGCTGCGCTGTTTTACAAAGTAATTAATTTACGCGACGTACGCCACAAATCGAATACTAAATTACCACTTGAGTTCAAACGATCCATGTTGTATTCCATTTACTTCGGTGTTTTTTCACCTTACATAAAGCCGCAGCTTTAACGTAGTTACCGTATCTTCTCGGGAAAAACATACATCTGAGAACAAACACGTCATATGCCGGAGGATAAGTTGGCTGACGAACGAGTCTTCGGCATTAACGTTCAGTACAAGTCGACGGCATTGACGTAACAATGACATACTCGGTACAATTTTGTTACGAGTTTCCATGAGAGAAAGGACTACGTGTGTATGGAGACCGGCGGTCGTATCATGTAAAGAGGGAGAAGACAGGTTTCTTCAAAAAGTCATTTTCTACCTGCAGACAATGATGTTTTTGTCAGTCATTATACGTTGTTTACTTCTGATTTGTAAAGTCTTTTTTTTTTTCAATTTCAAGGACATATTGTAAACCTTAACTTTCAAAGCCTTGGTAGTTCTAAACTACATCTTAAGGTCATGTTGATTTTATTCACAGAAATGTGTTGGTTCCCGATATCGGCGAGCCGACAACCTCTTGCCGGCAGCTTTTTTTCAGCGACTAGATGGAACTGCAATATCGCCATAAAGATATCGGCAGAATTTCTCCCGAAAGGTCCGGAGTATTCGCCCGATAGCTTAGCAGGGGTCCCGATAGCTTGATAGGGGTCCTCGACAGCTTCCGCGCGCGTGTAGATGTGTCCCGACTTCGGGAGGGCTCATTAGCATATAACGCGGGCTCATTAGGCTATATAGCTGTTTATGACTGCAAGCGCCACGCGGCCAACGCTCCGGTTGACGTGCTTCGAAGACTGTTTAAAGTAAATGCCATTTCCTTTGAATCAACTCACTGCATCTGTAAAGGTGGTACTTCACTGCACTTGAGGCACTGGTGCGTCACATTTTGTGTATTTTGTTGTCTTCTAAGCCATACTTTTACGTATTACGCAATATCTAGATTGCAAAACAAATCGGCGAAAATAACACAACAGTGTTGCAATGAACGAAACCCTTCGTGCCGCACCGGTGCCCCAAGTGCAGTGAGACACCACTGTTATGTTCAGATCAGGTGGAAGTAGGGCTGGGTATCGGTACAGCGTACCGGTACAAAACCGGTTTTTCTTATTGGACCGGTCCAGAAAAACCGGACCTGAAAAAATTAGGTGGACCGGATGTTGGACCGATTAGAAAATTAACAGATTATTTCATCAGGCATCCACACGTTTTGGCGCCTGCAGGTGAAAGAGTGAAGTAGAGTAGAGTTTATAGTAATTTCTACCAAGTTTTACAGCCAGTCACACAGGTGCACTTAGCGTTGTAGGGTTTCAAAACGCCAGTGTATAAGTCTAATACTCCACCAAACAGATTTCTCTGAAGTGAAATGGACCATTGGTATGAGTCATACTACATCAGGTCCATGTTCAGGTCCTTTGGACCTTTGGACCTGAACCGGACCTGGACCTGCATTTTCTGTGCCGGTACGCACCCCTAGGTGGAAGGTTTGTACAGTTGCACATTTCCATCCATCCGCCAGTGGAAACCAAACCCGACGTGTACGCAGCATACTTTGTTTGTGCCTATGATAAACTACAGCAAAATAATCGACTAATTTATTACGCTCCACGAGGTCTCTAAGGCAGTGGCATTCCATTATCGACAACTACACCACCAAATGACATGATTTGGTGCATGGATGATGTACCCAACCATTAGCCAATCACTATATGATGTCGGAAAATGACGTGTAGCTCTTTTGGGCGTTGTACGTCACAACACGGTGTAGCAAACATGTATGTCGCAGCTTGAGGGTAGGATAAATGAACCTATATCTGAAACCAATCTACAAGATTTGGAACCCCTGGATAGCTTAAAGGTTGTCTAGATATCTCAAAGGTTATCTTTCATATCATCATCGGTCGATGGGGTTATACTTCGGCCCCTTACGGGGTGGCATACCCTTTCGCTGGCTAATTACAAGACGGGGATGGGTCAGGTCTCCCGTCCGGGTGAATGATGTAATCACCGTATGGCTGATACGAGACAGGGGTTCGCCAGGCCTCCATCCGGGTGATTTGAGGTGAATCACTAACTCCAGACAGAAGGATTTACACTATCGCACACCGCACCATCGCAGCCCGTGTGGTGGGTTCTTTAACGTGCCCTGGGTGTGGCTCTCCCCAAACACGGGACCTCCATTTAACTTCCTATCCGAGGGACGGCCCTAGCCGAAGCTAAGTACTCATTTTCACCTGAGTAAAGTGAGGAAAGCCGTGTAAAGACACGGCAGGATTCGAACTCGAGACCTCTCGGTCCTGAGCAAAACACGCTGCCGCTG
The DNA here is from genome assembly GCF_000003815.2 of Branchiostoma floridae. Classification (NCBI taxonomy): domain Eukaryota; kingdom Metazoa; phylum Chordata; class Leptocardii; order Amphioxiformes; family Branchiostomatidae; genus Branchiostoma; species Branchiostoma floridae. The sequence continues at coordinate 14,558,993 of NC_049982.1, forward strand.
CGCCATGCGATCTCTTTCACATAACCAAGCAGCTGTTCTTGGAACCAAGGAAAGCTAGCTGCTTGTTCTTGGAACAGCTACTTAAGATCCATCAACACAATTTTAGATCTGGACTACGATTTTTGACAAGGCTTCATTTTGGGGTATCATTCTATGCTTCAGTAAATTAAATCTAAGAGTCGTCGATGTTAGAAAGATGAAAGCCACACCATCTTAATTTTATGGATGACATGCTCTGGAGACCCCCAAACTAATGCGAAAAAAGAAAATCCAACAAAAATAAACCACAAGACTAAACATCCAGACCATATCAGACCGGTCTATCCCAGGCTTGGTTTCTCTTATGTTCACCTCCTGTAAGACTGTAAAAGACAATCGTCACCAGTTTAAAGAGGAAACACAACGCTGTGGCCCCATGCCCTGACCACGTTCTCCCTTACCCTGGAGAGCAGGTCCATCGGAAAGCATGAAGTTCTGATTGACCAACGATGATATAGGGTGACATGTGGCCACAATTTTTTGTGTGTGTGGAGAACAGGCGAAAATCAATGCGCGCGCGGATGTCATCCATAAAATCAAATCAGTGTGGCCTTAGCCTTATTTAACAAGTTACTGTTCTGTCAGACAGCGAAAATCAACACTAGCCTGCACCAGTCTCAACAGGTCGCTTGAAAAATGGTAAAAATTGGCCACATAGACCGGTGGTTTCATGTTCGAGGTTTTTGCTGTGAACGCTTTGAACAGCCCAAATAGTGAACTCAAATTCACCGCGAGCACTCCATTTTCTTCCTGCTGCTAAATCAAATCACTGCGAACTGAAATGCATTTACCATATCATGCCATGGGTAACCGCCAGCCGGACGGCGGCTAAATCCTTTGCCCCTCTGCCATGTTATCTGTCTATTATGCCAATAGACGTCGATGAAGGTTAGGCATCCAGGTGATAAGATATGCCAAAAAGCAGTTACTCAAGCAACTGGCACATTTCCAACATCATATCCAGTTGCTTGAGTAACTGCTTTTTGGCGTATTATGTCAATATCTGCTATTTTTCCAGCGTCCTGTTGAGCCTGGTAGAGACTAAAGCAAGACTCCTGATCCAACCTGCAAACCACTTCGATTGATCTCGATGTTTCATACTGGCTGACTGTATCCTCCGTTTCTTGGAACCTTCTTCAAAAGCGTTGGCCCCAGGCCATGATGAATCATAAATGTTCTATTACATTCTGGAAAAAAATTACATGCAGAAAGTAATCCCAACCAAAAAGAAAAGGTTGAAAAGGGTGAAAAGGTTGAATTGAAAAGGTTAAAAATACAATGGACTGGAGATCAATGAGATTCGTTCGTCAGCACTGCGCCGAACTCCGCCATGGGATTTGTCTTTGAACCGGTTGGATCAAAGGGAAACCTTGAGAAGCGCCCTGTCTAGTTGAATCCAAAGAAGATCAGATTCTCTCTAATCTTTGGACCGTCTTTCAATCGCAGTTTTTAATCCTGTTCAAAAAGGCGTTACCGCCTGATGTGTCTTCCGCCTTTCTTCACATTTTCCATTTTTGGACAAGACGATAGGTCAGATCGAACGTCACAGACAAAAATATCCATCCGGCCTTTCCTCCCTTTGCCCCCCTAGCGATCCCGTTTCTCTTCAAGTTCGGTAACATGTGATCCCTCGAGCTCGATAAACGAGCACTTATGATCATCTTACTTCAGCGGAGTTTCCTTTATCAAGTAGAAAAGCATCCTAATGGCCATACTTAGGAAATATCTTTTGACATGTTTAAGAGGGTTTTATAGAATTAATACTCCGTGTGATCTTTACCTATAGCCATTTCAGCCCATGAACTGCCTGTATTGTTGCAATCATGCACAGTGCCAACAGAAATATATCAGCACATAAGCGTATTTCATCTAGTTGTCAGCGTCAACGTTAAAAGTATATTCTTATAACTTCATTTTTTTTGTCGTCTGGATAAAGAATACGTCCAAAAATCTTCACATTTGCTAATATTTCACAGCCAGCACTAGTGAAGTTCGATAATGCCAGACTAATAGCTTCATCAACAAAACCGACGTTTTGTAAATAATTAAGTTCGGGTCACCATTGTGTGATGGCAACATGAATGTTTAGCAAATGAATAACCACAGCAGATTCAATTTACGTTCTGGTTGCTAGTTTGCAATATGTGGTTTATTTCGTTACTGAGGAGAATAAGAATAGATTTGGGGATCGACACTGGCAGAGGTTGGATAGTAAAGTGGGGGGGGGGGGGTTCTTGTTGATAGTCTGCTCACAACCACTTCTGAGTGTGTTGCTTCTGATTACCTCCATGAAATGTCATGGAGGTTATATTTTCTGTTATGTGTATCTGTCTGTGTACAAGATTACTCAACAACGGCTGGATGGATTGGTTTCATACTTGTTGTGTTGGTGTGATAAAAGCTCGAATTGATGAGATTTTGGGTGCCGTATCTGTCGTTAATCAATATATTAATAATATCAGAAATCACCCCTATATCTGCGATATATTGGAACAGGCATCGTGCTTTAACCGTTTGTTAATGGGCTTAGCTCCAAGCAGATAGTGAGGTGATTTGTATGACAGCTGTTTGGGTCTGTGTACAAGATTACTCAAGAACGGCTGGATGGATTGGTTTCATACTTGTTATGTTGGTGGGGTGTGATAAAAGCTCGAATTGATGAGATTTTGGGTGCCGTATCTGTCGTTATAATCAATGTATTAATAATATCAGAAATCACCCCTATATCTGCGATATATTGGAACAGGCATCGTGCTTTAAGCGTTTGTTAATGGGCTTAGCTCCAAGCAGATAGTGAGGTGATTTGTATGACAGCTGTTTGGGTCTGTGTACAAGATTACTCAAGAACGGCTGGGTGGATTGGTTTCATACTTGTTATGTTGGTGGGGTGTGATAAAAGCTCGAATTGATGAGATTTTAGGTGCCGTATCTATCGTTATAATCAATGTATTAATAATATCAGAAATCACCCCTATATCTGCGATATATTGGAACAGGCATCGTGCTTTAAGCGTTTGTTAATCAGCTTATCTCCAAGCAGATGGTGAGGTGTTTTGTATGACAGCTGTTTGGGGAACCCAGAGCTTTTTAAATATGTTAATTAGTTTTATTTATGTCTGCTTAGGATATCTGTAACAGTTGACTCCTTAGAGCAGCTGTTTGTCCATTCCGGTCAATTTGAATATTTTCAGTTGTATTTGTATGTTTGTGTACAAGATAACTCAAGAACGACTGGATGGATTGGTTTCATTCTTAGTGTGAAAGCTGAAAGTGATTAGATGCTGTGTTCTGCCTTGCATTACATTGAAGTTGTGTTAGTATGTACTTGGTTATATTGTATATCTATTATCTGGATGTGTTTGGTAATTATCTGAGCAGTTGATGTCCTGATGTTGATGGCAACTGTTTGAAATATTTGTAACAGTTGGCACCTTAGAGCAGCTGTTTGCCCATCCCGACATTTTAGAACATCTGTTTGGGGAAGCCGGACAATTTTGACTGTGATAATAAATTGCATGTATGTACTTGTGCGTTTGGGGACACAGTGTGTTATATTTCGTTTGTGGTGTTAGATGTTATGTGGTGGGCCTTGCGTTACGCGGAAGTTTCGTCAGTATGTAATCGGGTTTATTAGATATCTATTATGTGGATGTGTTAGGTAATCCCTTATCTGTACAGTTGATGCGTATAGCAACTGGTTAGAATAATGTACAGTTGACTCATTAGAGCAACTGTTTGCCGATGCTGGACAATTTGAATATGATAAATAACTTTGTAATTAGCCACTTGTGCCTTTGGGGACCTGGTGTGTTATACTTCGTTTGCGCTGTTAGATTTTGTGCTCCGCGTGGCGTTATGAGGATGTTGTGTTGGTAAGTACACGCATTATTATATATCTGGCAACTTGTCCCCGTATCCTACATGTAGGTATTGGTTGAAGGATATTTCAAGAACACCACGCTACCATATGGCGTCGATCTATTAAACTCACATTACACTTTCAAGTGTCACATATTTATATTTCCTAATCAGATGGACATTGTTTTTGTCTTTAAATAAAAAACCAGTTCTCTCCCATGACAGTAATATCCATTACTCTCAAATACAGCCGACCATCAACATACATAACATCCACAAAAAGCAATGAATATTTCATGGAGGTATGGGGTCCCCGAACTCTAGTTTATTGTGCAAAGGATTATTAATCATGCTATTCTCAAGTTTGATAACTCTGCAAGTAATACCTTGTTATTGGTTATTGGATTTATCGTTATACGGGACATTACAAGTGTATATATGACCTGTGGCAGCAGCAAACGATCCGTGGCTGCTGCATTCATTCATCACATCACCATGTCCCCATTTCAAATTCATGCAAAACACAAGTAACAAACCATAGCCTCCTAAGCTGACTCAGGCGGGCTATTTTTTTGAGGTGACTTATACACCATTTTTTCCTGATGGTATATCATTTCTAACAATACTTTTGACCCGCTAAGGAGGCATTTGCCAAAGGCATGTCAATTCACAATATGCAACCTGTACTATCAAGGTCTCCTTTCCGCTAGACGTCGATTGCGTTGCGACCTTTCTGCGACATAAAACATGGTCAGGGCGCCGAAACGTAAGCAAAAAATGCTCTACTTGAAACGCTCTGACGTTCTTTGTGAGCTTATCTAGCGACCAAAACACAAATGTTAACAATTTTATGGAGATCTTCGGGTGACTTCTGAGAGACCTGCATCTTCGTTCAGCGACGTCTGTGCGGCTTTCACGGCCATGGCTGAGAGTTCGCTGAGCGCTGATTGTGCAAGCTCGCGCGACCTGTGCAATCACTGAACGCTTGTTGGGAGATGGCGTCTTTGGGTTCACAGTAAAGCAAAAATCTACAAACTCTAAATATTTCACGGGGATATGAGATGTTAGAACTATCCTGAAGGCACAGTCTTCAAAGTTGTCATGTAAACTGGTGAAACGAGTGGGAATTCGTATCTCGAAATCCAATTTTCAGGCGTTTCCTGTCTAGATATTGAATTTGTAGTTTCATCATCTCACTATTTTGTAGGAGAAGCTAAATTATAGAGCGGCCAAGGAGCAGAAAATAAAACTTAATACGCGTGGTATGGTACCCATGCTCGCGCTGAATGGTTCTTCACATACGTCCTTGCATTACCAGCTATGAGGTTTTCCGGGATCTGCTAGCTACGATCTATTAGTTGTCGAGCCTTAATGGAAGATCTTAAGTGACATGTATCGAAGGACCCAAATTGCAAGGGCCAAAAGTCAAACACTAAATGTAAGAACCGCGTCGTCTACGCAATCTTTCAAAACCATGTGCAGGAGAGTAGCTTGACCTCTGACCTTACCACGTTGATCTGGATAACGACCATGGTTACGATTACTGTATACATGTATTTGATGTACAAACCTGATTTTGCCTTGTAACGGTGTAGATTGTTTTATTGTTTGTATGTACACACACACGCGCACACACACACACGCACACACACACACACACACATATATATATATATATATATATATATATATATGTATGTATGTATGTATGAATGTATGTACTTTACAGCACCGTCAGTGTTTTAAAGTATGCACGATCAAACGTTTCATTGTAAAAACACTCTCATCGTCTTAGTACTCATTGATAAAAGATCAAGATAAGTTTTTCAAATGGAGAGCTTTCAGAAAGTGTACTTGTTAGTTTACATCAGGTTTGAATCAGTTACTAAAACAAATGCTAACTTTATAAGGGATGACGTCACAACTTTCCTCGCCTGCCAGGAAGATGCATGTATTTGGCGGGGCACGTATTTGGCCTGACACCGGTAATGCTATTGTCCTCTTTGCACAGGTGCCAAATTTGACCGTACGTAGCATAACTGAAAGAGCCACCCTGTTAAAATTAAACAGAAATTAATGTATAAACAGAAATAATGATGTGGATTTAGTCAGTATCCATCCCTTTTATCTTAGCCCCAGTTCACGTCAATGTCGCTCCACGCTAAACAGCAGGGGTAGTCAGATGGAAGGGGAGCTAAAAGTCCCGGACAAAATTTATTTCGGGTTTGACTTTCAGTCACAGCGCTGTTAACTACCAAACTCCCTTTAACACTGTTAACTACTGAACTGCCGCATTCATCACAATGCCAAATCCCTCGCTGATAAGAGAGAAAGTAAGGACAGAGCTAGGGTGTGTTGATGAATCGGATGGAGATAGTGGTTAGTGTTTTACTTATTGTATCTTGCTGTTTTAGGTCCCGTTTCTCGTTTGATGTTTTGTCCATCTGGTACAATGTGACATCGTATCTAAGAGCAGGTGCACCTCTTCTGCCCGTCGTTAACAGCCTAACCGTATGGCAAGTCTACAGGCTCACGCGCCTACACACCCGCCATAATAATGAGATACCACCAGCTCTTCTGGTGATAGTGATTATTTACGGCCCTGCCTTGCCCCTTTCTGATTACCTATGTGGTCAGAAATCATAATCGCCCGGGTGTCAGTTGCTACAGACTTTAAATGCAAGTTGATCCTTTACTCAGACAATAGATTGATTTCTCCATGGGTGCATTTAATCCTGGTCACGCTGTTTTGCCTCTGATATTAATCATCAACTTTTGTACCTTAGCTCTCAATTCATCCTGACAACACGTAGGTGGACGGGTCACAGTGTGCAAACTATATGCCCTTTTGGATCGATCATGATTAGATTTGGTGTAGATTAAGCTAGATATTGCCTATCTGTACTTACCTCTCTGGCACGCCGTTGTATTGGATATCGGGGCAGGCATATCGGTAAACCTCGAAACCCTAATCCGGCTGCCTAACTAACTTAAGCGTGGTCTCTATCCTGCACGTGTTTGGCATTTGAAGTAAGTACCTTCGCAAAGAATGTTATGTTTTCGGTGTCGTTTTTCTGTCTGTGTGTTTGTGGAGAAGATGTGAATGGATTCTCAATGATATATGGTAGGTAAGTAGGCAGGGTCGGGAAGGTCTCCTGGCGGCTTTATTTCGGCTTTAATATCTCGTGTTCTGGACATGATTTGCTCGTAATTTCTGAGTGGTAGACAAGTCGTGGGAAGGAGAGTCAGAAAGAGAATAGGAGGGAGTATATGGGAGAAAACTCAAGAAGAGTCTTTGCCTTTTTTTTCTAGGATCGATGTTTGGGAGGTCCGTTTTCTTGGCATACATCCTTAATAAGTTACTCCTTTTCCGCCGATTCTTTGGCCTGTTGTGACAAACAAAACTGTTGTGTTATATCCTATCTTAAGAAATCCTCTTGTTCGAAATTCTGAATGAAAAAATATATGCATAGTCATTCAATTTGTATTACCTATTTTTTTCACTGTGAAAAGATCCATGACACAGAAGTATGAATTGACTTAAACTTTAGAATACACTTCTTCTAGAAAATAATTACTTTCAACAACAATTGAGACCGTGACAAATGCTCGCTGTGCCCCTGGAGTGCTCCTTGAGCAGACGCTACGATCGCTGTGCGCTCTTTTTGTGCTCTCTGTGCTCGTGGCGCTCTGCTCACTCTGTGCCCATCGCCATCGATACTATAATAGGGGCTCTCAAGGAGATTGTTTCGAACCGGTTCAAAGCAGTCGCATAGGTGAATAGACAGACCTGCTATAGATGGCACTTGAAAGCAGAAGGAAAATGTCCAGACTTTGCAGCATGTACCGACTGATAAGTATTTAATGCCAGCTCAAAGAAGAACAAGACATAGTCATGCCTTCAAGTAACAGATTTACCAACCAAGGATCGATGTGTTCAAAAATTTGTATTTTCTCAGAACTCAAGCAGCTTGGAATTTGTTATCACCAAGCACAGTAGGGGCATCTTCGCTGGATAGTTTGCAGATAGTTTGCAGTTTGCAGATGTTAGGTGTGACACCGGGTCGTTTAGAGTAATACAACCAGCTTCTGCCAGCGCCTAGCCGCGTGCCTGCGAAGCTGGTGTGTTACGCCGAAGGGCGGTTATACCTGATATATACGAGGGGTGATCAATAAGTTCTCGGCCTCACCAAGAAATAACAAGCACAACTCAGATTTTCAGGCACAACTTCATAGTATGAAGTCTTTTATCAATATCCTCCAAATTTCAAATCATTGCAGTCATTACTTTCCAGACATTCGTTTTTCCTAAATTAGAAGGTAAGTGGCGAGAAAAAAGTGGTGTGAATTGTGATCAGACATGTGTGGGTCTAGTTCCCCGTGCCATAAATTAACAAAAGACATTGTCAAAATGTTTGATAATGATTCTCTTCCTATTTCAAGCAAAAAGAATTGGGTTTCTAACTACCAGCAGCGCAAATTGACCCACGCACTCAGGTCAGGTCAATTCCACGTTTTTTTCCTTTCTCCCTCACCTAACGTTACTGGGTGTCGCCTGCAAAGTAATGATCACACTAATCTGAATTTTGGTACATATTTATATAAGACTTTATACTTGACATCTATGCTTCGAAATCTGAGCTGTGCTTATTATTTCTCGGTAAAGTCGAGGACTTATTGATAACCCCACGTACATGAATAAAATCTTATATAAATGTGTACCAAAATTCAAATTATTGTGATCATTATGTTGCAGGAGACACCCAGTAACACTAGGTAAGGGATAACGAAAAAAAAAGGTGGACAATTGATCTGCAACCTGAGGTGTGAGGTCAAATTGTCTGATCACACTTCACCCTTCTTTTTCTCCCCACTTACCTTCTAATTTAGGAAAAACGAATGCCTGGAAAGTAATGACTCCAATGATTTGAAATTTGGAGGATATTGATAAAAGACTTCATACTTTGAAGTTTTGCCTCAAAACCTGAGTTGTGATTGTTATTTCTGGGTCAGGCCGAGAACTTATTGATCACCCCTCGTAGATACAGATGCAGATGATGGCCACCTTAGCACTCTGTACACGCTCATATAGCGCAGATCCCACAGTACTCGCTGTGCGCTCTGATCAGTTGTGGGGCGCAGAGAGAGCTCGTTGCGGCGCGAGTGCTGTCCGACTGGAAAAGCATGATTGTTGAAAGCCTGATTAGAGCCTGAAAGGTTTGTCTCCAGGGGCAAATTAAACATCCCTAGCGCCACTTGGGTATTTCCACTGCCATGTCGTGTTTATATTGGATAGAAGGAATCTTAACCTGAGGAAATTAGTCACGAACCAATTGCAATTGTCACCGTGATAAAGAATGAATAAATGAAGACGTTTATTGCACATTTTTGCCACACCGGGCTTAAGTACAGGTCACAACAAGACATGTTGAAAAGATACAGTTAACAGGTGCATATTGAGACTATTGCTGAATAAATTAAACTTCTCCTCGCTTTTCTGTTATAGTGGAGATAAAAGAGCAGATATGTTTTATGATCGATGGTTTGTCTAGTTGCATTAGGAGTATGAATTTTTCTACAATAGGTGTATGAAATAATGATAAGCAGGCACGCGTGTGAATACAGAGACTGCATGTTCATGAATACAACTGTAGGCACCACTGACTCCGCACTGCATATGGCGTTTGGGGAAAACAACAAGGAACGCTACAATATGATTTAGGCCTAGGCCCGTCTATATTGCTACGAGCGCGCGCCAAAATAACTACAGCAAACTTGTTATTTCAGAGCCACATCTCTCGATGTTTTATAAAAAGGTGAAAGATGTCCTATATCCTGAATCCAGTCTTAACACTATTTTACCCGTGAGTTACGGATAGAGATGAAGACAATTTGAAACCCCCTCCATGGCTTACAAAGACCCTAGTTGTCACAGACATATCGTCATCAAATTTTATAGAACACGCGGCCTTCTATGAATAAGTTCACATTGTTGTATCTATCGCACGAATGGGTTCCGCGGCAACATGCTGATCTGAGCCTGAATCCTGACATTTGCACTATTACTGTAAGAGCTAGGTGGGTGTACTTAACTTTCTATGCACATTTAAGTGGGGACGATGAAGCCATAAGATGCGGCACGTTACACAACTCCTGAGCACGTTACTTCCTTTACAACTTATGCAACTGTTACTTCTATGAGATCTAATATAGAAGTAATTCTCTCGAGAGACATATCACATTACCAAACTTCAAAACATCAATCAGATACAATTTTCCCGCTATGAATATAAATAATAAACCGACAATTAGTTTTGCATGGCATTGCCCTACATTTCCGTACCGCTCCAACATGTGGCAAACATGTGAGCGATAGTCAGGAGTTTTTTTATATAAAGCACCTCACTCCTCCCGTAACCAAACAAGAAAAGTTGAAACTTAAATATTATTGTCGATCTTAGATATGATTATTACATTGGAGTTGCGTAAAATTTGATTTTGATGAGAAAAATAGATGTGCATGTTTTAAAGAATAAAAATCGTATCTAAAGGAAATGGCCGCACTAGAAATCAAGTCATTCGGTCAAAACATGATGGAAACGAGCTCAGAGAAATGTCCCTTGCAATTTTGCATGTGTTACTCCTACAGATATAATTGTGGTACCACGTGGAGTGACACATGTAGGCGACGTCTCTGTGCGCTGATACATTGATTCTTCAAATTATGCCTTAAACACATTTTTCATTAGCTTTGACGTATATAACACCGCTTCAAAGAAAACTGACATGTGCATAATATATGTACAGAGGTTCAATCTTATTTGTTGAGGGATGCAGTGTATTACCAATGAAACGATTTACTGAAGAAAGACTTGAAAGCAAAATGATTGATTAAAGGTAGCTCAGATGTGTATGTACGCAAGTGTCGCTGTAATATTTTTGTCCCTACTGCTTCTGCTAACGGAAATGGTAGCTGCTTAATACACTTTTTTACTCACTTACTTTTCCTCTTCGTCCTATGTGGGCGATAAGGTTGTGATAAGTTTCCTCCACTGGGGTCTGTTCTGTGCTAGGGACTGAGCAGCATCCCAGGGGATCCTAGTGGGCGCTAAGTCTTTAGCCACGGTGCGTCTCCATGTAGTTTTAGGACGTCCCCGTTTTCTCTTCCCCTCAGGGGCCCAATTTCGCAAATTTGGGGATACGGTCATACACACGTTTTATAACATAATACTAATGATGATATCATGCATGCCATCTATAGAGAACAGAGCAATCGAATAGCACAAACCTTCGACCGTCAAAGCAGATGAGAATACACATCTCCACACACCCCGAGAGTATTTTATGAAATTCTTTTAAAACATTCTAGACACATTTTAGATTCAATCCTTTGCTTGCAAGGCTACGAACCACCAAGGAAAAGTCACCTTCTAAGTCCCAAATCCTTTCCTTTTCCCATTAGGAAACGAACCGGCCGTAGTAGAGGAATAAATCTACCAGGTAACGGTAATAGAATATGTGTATGCAGCAGACGTACTTAATAACTGTATAACATTAATCTGCACGTCTGTTAGCGAACATGCTGTTTGCGCCAAAAATACTGATGGGTTGGTTTGAATGAGTCATTGGAAATCTTTCATGATCTACCGGCACAACGTATCAAAGATTCACAAGGGGAAATTAAGGTATAATATGATATATCAAGCTTCCTAAAATAACGATCATAAGTACGTTACATCATGAGTACGTTACATGGGACAAATGAAGTGATTTACCACACATTCAACTGTATCGAGATGTAATTTAGAGGATAAATTACCCAATTATGTCTTCTTTGTAAGTAGAAAGCGTGTGAAATAGAGTAACAAATAACATGATATAAGATGAATCCTTCTTTATTACTACAAATTCCCCGGCCTACACACAAAACGTCACAGCAGGTTGTACTAATGGCCACGCGCTAACGTCTGCGTCATTCAGAGGTACATATTTTTGATAAACAGATGCGACTGAGACTGGTATTGACGACATACTAAAGTATAATGTTGAATCATGGTGTCAATAGGATAGGTTATTATGTATGCAGTCTCCGTAACCACCTCGAAAGTTTCTGTACAGCAAATTAAAACGATGAGGAAATTTGGAAGCCTTCCAACATTGAAACATTGAACTCAGTGATCAACAATGCAGTGGCACGTTATGTCAAAGTCAGCTTTCGTTGGAGATAACTAATTAGACCTTTCCAGGAACTACTTTTTCATCAGGTTGCAAGGTCTTGCACTGATAGCTTATCTAGCTAATATACATTGGTGCACATCATTTAAAAAAAACCCGGGGAGACCCTGGGAACCAAAGTCCTGTCAGAACTGCCTCATTGTTTTCACGAACAAAAAACTTTGTCCGCGTGTTGGCCACTCCTGAAGCATCTATCATTTCAAGTTGACCCAGTTGTCACCATCATTGTATATCATGCCGGTGTTTATTGTCAATGCTACTCTCGTCATATTTGTTTTCTTCGCGTTGTTCATTAGATGTAAGTCTGAATGACGCAGATGCTGGCACGCGACCATTAGTACAATTTGGTGTGATGAGTACAATGTGGGCTGGAAGGCGCTATAGTAGTACCGTCAACACGAGTATCATCATATTTATTTTCTTCGTGTTGTTCCTTAATGCATCCTTGAATGGCGCTGACGTGCGGCCATTAATACAATTTACTGTACTGATGTGTATCTAAGCTGGAATGTGATGACCGATCACAACTATTGACCACAATGTTAGATTGTTCTGAAACCCAAGAAGACTCACTCGTTTATAAACCAAAGCTGCGTATTTACTTGGAGGTTGCCTACGGTGAATGTGTATGCATTGGACAAGATGCGAAGTTTGAGTCAAAACGTAATGCAAGTATATTTTATAGCATGCTCTTTCTGTCATCGAATGAGATGCAATTTGGCACACAGCCAAAGGTAAAGGCACATATCTTGTTGAGACGGAAGTACATCAATTTGTTGTTCACAACGCGTTTTCAGGACCCTGACGACGCTCTGAATATACCTCACTCTACCCAAGTAACAAGAAAATAAAAAAAAAACAGCTGCATATTGGATTTCAAGAGTGAAAATAAATATATGACTTATAGACATAAGCATTTTGGTGAATAATTCAATTCCCTTCAACAGCTAAAAGTTTTTAATGAATGAATAGATGAACTCTATTGCACGACATTTGTACACGGTACAACGGTATGGCAGCAACTACTACACTGAGTACGCCAATTGAATCTCTCCTGTGTTGTTTCAAATGGCCTTCCAAGGGTGTGGTCATCTTGAAATCAATTCATAATGTTCATCATATTGAGATATTTCCGTCTCAAGAAGATATGTGCATTTACCTTTGTGCAAAATACCTCATTTGGTGAAAAAAGAGCTTGTTATAAAACAACTTGTTTGGCGTTTTGACTGACTTAAGTTTTAATATTAATTGTCGGTTTTGATTTAAAAAAATGTTTTCAGGTCATGATTTTGACGACCACGTTCCTTATCACCCATATCACCTTTATCATCCCTATCCGTAGTGTAGTAATTGGGGTTTCGAACCAACTTTGTGGTCAGAAGTTGGGATTGCTTACCACATCATGTTATACCATACTCCCAGCCCACATGCGCATTACACTTCACCAAATTACTGCGTCATTCAGACTTACATCTAATGAACAACGCGAGGAAAACAAAACTGACGAGAGTCGCATTGACAGTAAACACCGGTATGATGTATAATGATGGTGACAACTGGGTCAACTTGAAATGATAGGGGTGGCTAACTCTTCAGGAGTGGCTAACACGCGGAGATACATGTCTACCAAAAGTTTTTGCTCTTGAAACCAATGCAGTTCTGACACGACTTTGGGTTGTTCTCCCCGGGTTTGAATGATGTGTACATATATGTATTAGATAAGCTTTCAGTGCAAGACCTTGCAAACTGATGAAAAAATAGTTCCTGGAAAAGTCTAATTAGTTATCTCCAACGAAAGCTGACTTTGACATAACGTGCCACTGCATTACTAAAGCCGGCTTTACAATCCATGCGGACGCCGGCCGAATTTGTAGATCGGTCAGAGCTCGCCGAATTTCAACATCGCCCGAGTATCGGTTGTATTCTTCGCTGAAATTCTGCCCCCTTTACAAATGGACGGAGCCCGTCCGACGTCCGTCCATCACAACTGATTATAATTTGTTAAGTCAAGTCAAGTCAAGTTTATTGCACAACGATTGTATCAGGTACAATGTATGGTAAGTAAAATGTATTACTAGCAACTACGAACTATCTACATGAGTATACTAATCTAACATAATAGAAAATAAGGCGGCATAGTGTATTTTACATTGTTAAACTTAAAGCACGACTTCTCTTTTGCATAGCATTATATATATATTGGCCTGGGTGGACAGATACAGAGTCGGGACATGATAGAATTACATTGAATATTTCTCTACTTGTATTAGGTAGTGTTGTTCTGTTGTTACACATGGTCAATAACTTTTTCCTTTCTTCATCATAACAAGGGCATATCATCAGGAAATGGTATTCATCTTCAATACTGTCTTTGCAGATGGGACACATTCTCTTTTCGGATGGTATATTTTTGTGACGACCCTTTTCAATTTCTAAACAATGTGCTCCAATCCTTAGTTTTGTTATGCTATTAGTGAATGATCTGTTTTGAATTGATAAAAGATAGTTTTCTAGCGCAAAGGTTGTCTTAATTTTCGAATATGTTGCCAGTTTACTAAAGTTTCTTATCTTTTGTCTCCAGTTCGAAAGATATGTGTCCTTTAGGCGTTCCTTGAACATGTTTCCAAAATATTTGGCATCGACATTAGGGTTTAGCCAAATATTTTGGAAACCATGTCTGCATAGTATATCTTGTACATGTGTAATCCATTCATGTTCTTGAGCAACAGCAGTGTCGTACGCTTTTTTAACAATTCTATCATTAGACATATTGTGTAATCTAAGCCAATATTTAATCAGTCGTGTCTGGGTGTCTATATACAGTGGAAACACACCTAGCTCGCCCAGTACAGCAGCGTTAACAGAACTTCTAGGAACACTAAGTAATACCTTACAGTAGTTAAGCAGTACATGTTCTAGATCAGGAATCTCGTAGGAAATATTAGGCTGCTCTAGTGTTACGTTCTGATTTCTGGGGCGTCTGATTGATATGTAATATTCAATTTGTCAGTATACTTCTTAAATCGAACAAGAACAGGACGGGTAGATGATGTATCATATTTCCTGCCAACACGGATAGCCTTAAGTATATTTACATTCGGTCCCAGTACCGGGGCAATGATGTTTGAAACTGTATCCCTAACACTTTCATTCGGATATTCCTTTATTCCTTTAAGGATGAGCTCTTTGCTTTGAGCGTTTGTTCCAAGTATTTCCCCGCAGTAGAGCAAGATCGGCTTGACTAGGCTTTGGAATAAATCCAGGGCAAGAGATATCGAGGGATTATGATTTGATGCTAGCAATGATTTAAGTTTAAAGGATGCTCGCATAGCTTTTACTCTGAGTTGTTTATTGGCACGGTGAAATGATCCTGATGGTGTGATGTCTACTCCTAGGTAAGTGTAAAAGTTTGTGAAATTTATAGGTTGTCCTTGTGACTGAAAGGGGGAGCGTTTATTATAGTTAGCTCGCCCATTTTTTGAAAATATCATAACTTTAGTTTTTTCTCTATTGATCGATAGTTTCCAAGTAGAACAAAATTTATCTAGTCTTTCTAGGCAATGCTTCAGACCCGTTTCCGATTTTGAGATGAGCACAAGGTCATCAGCCCAGAGAAGGCTACTTATGGGGGTATCGTTTAGTATTACAGGGTCGCATAATGGTGATGAAAATCTGTCTGGAAGATCATTAACAAATAGATTAAAAAGGAGTGGGCTTAGATTGCATCCCTGTCGTACACCGCAAGAAGATCTAAAGTAATCTGAAAGGCCGTGAGACGTTTTCACACAATATTCTATATTATCGTACATTGATTGTATAATGTTGAAGAAATTACCACCTATACCCGACGATAAGACCTTGTAGAATAAACCTTTTCTCCACACAGAATCAAAGGCTTTCCTGAAGTCTACAAAGCATGTGTATAATTTTCCGCCGGGTACAGATAACTGTTTATCAATGAGAGATTTCAGCACAAATATGTTATCACTGGTCCGAAAGTCCTTTCGAAATCCAGACTGAAAGGGGGACAAAATGTTGTTGTTTTCTAAGAAGTGCTGTAAACGGTTGCTGAGTACTGATGTGAACAACTTTCCGACACAGCTAGAAATGGCAATTCCTCTGTAATTTGAAGGATTCGATGGATTGCCACTTTTGTATATGGGAACAAGAATGCTCTGACTCCATTGGTGTGGGAAATATCCAGAGTTAAGGACTATATTAAAGAGTTTTCGCAATGGTGGTATAAGTTTTGTATTGGCATATTTCAACATTTCATTAATGACGGAGTCTGTTCCACACGCTTTGCTGCATTTTAATTTACGCAGCCCCTCCAAAATTTCTTCATTTGAAATGTCGAAATCTAGAGGTTTTTCTGTAAGTTATTCTAGCGTGTGGATAATGTTGTCTGTAATGTTGTCTGCAGGGTCGCTATTCACAGAGTGTGCTTCAGTGCTTTTGGTAGCTGTCTGGACAAGTTCAGGCCTTACATTGTAGACATGTTGGTGAAAATCTTTATCGGATTTGCTACTTTCAATGAGGTCATTTAAATTTTTAAAGTGGGTTCTCCACTCTTCGGATGAGATTGTACTATGTCTTGAACATGGACGAAGTCAGAACTGACTAACCTTGTAAAAAGCCAATATTTGTGTAAAATTTAATTTCTGAGTTGCGGGATATATGTAGGACATGAGTGGAGTGGATGGGCACACTGAAAACAATAATATTAACAGGAATGTGGTGATACACCAATCAAGAAACTACCACAAGAGCCACAAAGTGAACAGACAAGTCTTATTCACCATAATACAATGATTTTGACAGAGTTGAAATCGGGCGAACCTTGGGCGATCCTCGAGCGAAAGCCGGCAAAGGCAGTCCGAGTTTCAGACTGGAAGCCTTCAGACATGAAGAATATATGATCTCACATGTACACATCCAAACCTATAGCAAAATATAAATAGGAAGTGCTGTCTTGGTGTCCAATTGACTTACATTATAAAAGGTACGCAGCTTTCTTAGAAATAGAAATGTTATAGATTAGAAATCTTATATGTCGGAACAAATTGTTTACTAAAAATGAAAGCCTAAAACAAAGGCACGTGTTCAACACAGGCGTCAAATTGATTAGGTGACAGTTAAAATTCTGCCGGAGCCCTCCCAAGCTCCCAGCGACACCAGCACAACGCTCGCCCAAAGCACGCCAAACTAGTTTAAAGTCGGGCGGAATATCGTCCGGTTATTGCAGGAAGCCCGAACGAGTCTGGCGCGAAACCGAAGAGTTCGCACAAAATCCGACCGAAAAAAAGATAGTCAGAAACCGTCGGGTTGCCGCCCGAGTATTCGCCAAGTCTTGGCCATTGCTCGGACAAGCTCCGGTCGAGCTACAGGCAACCCATTGACGAGCTCTCCGAGCTCAACGCTCTCCGCCGAGGCCTCGCTGAAATTAAGCGCAGCTGCAAGTGCCCCGCAAACGCCGGCCGAGCTGCTAAAAATCGGTCGAGGCCCGCATAATCGCCAAAACGCCGGTCATACTCCGGCCGAAAATGTCCATTTGGAGCTCGCCAACAACTCGGCCGAGCTAAATTCTTGATTTGTAAAGGGGGCTTAACGACAAGATCACATAGGTCGGTGTTTTCTTGCTCGTGAAACCAATGTGACAGTTCTGACAGGACTTTGGTTTTTATGGTCTCCCCGAGCTGTGAATGATGTGTAACAATCTGTCATTAAAAGGCGTCAACCGTCAAACGAGGTGTGAGCCACATCTCGAGCACCGTTAAAGAACCTGCCACACCTATGGACAAAATTAGGGGTGATTCTCCTCTGGAACTTATCAGGAGTTTCTGGAAAATTCTAATTCATCTTCATCATCATTTTGGGCGTGTTGCTCGGTCTAAGTTCAGTCTCTCTTTGCGATGTTTTAGGACAGGTCCGTTGCTGAACAGTTCGTTGTGCATGAAGCGTGAAATTGAAGGGCTCTAACCTTACCAGCAATATGAAAATTATACTATGTCATTAATCTGAATTACACAGGATCATCTCTCGGTCTCCACTATACATTTTATACTGTTACTATGGGATTTACATAATAGGTATTAGAAAAGGGAGCCTCTTAGAAACGGGTTTTCAAAACAATGTTCATCGGTGATTCTTCAATGATTGAGTCCATTTAATCAGTGTGGCCCACTTCTTAACATGGCACATGCAACCAAGGCCATCAGATATGCCAGAATTCACTCATTTACCCAGAGTGCTTTGCGATACTTTCAGAGCAAATCTTGACAAGAAAACTTGTGTCTTGTGTAAGGGAAAGGTTAAAAAAGTTATCAAGTATGTGCCACAAGTTTCAAATCGATATTTTACTCACCGTTTCAAATCGATTATCTCCTACACCTTAACAAGGTCCTTGATGGAGAGTTTCAGACCTTGCACACCGATGTGATGACCATTGCTAAATGTAACAGATGACTAGTTTATCACAAATGAAACTTTGGCAGGGTACGGAACTCTCCTACAGCAGAGAAACGTGTCCATGAAAAACCTTCAGGTCTGATGTTTTGCACTGGATGCTTCTTTATACCCTTGTTACACAGCACGAAAATCGATCAGCCAACAAGTCTGTGGGTTTCAAATGGTGTTTTCTGTAGTGATACATACGGCATTCCAACATTATTCGAAACATTCTTATCTCATTCGATGGAGAACCGAAACGGCAAGCCACTTTGAATTATGTGGCCAAAAGATTATCTGGAATGCAGTGAGAATTTCTAGAATACACTACGAATTCCCAGGAATAGAAAAGAATTTAAGATCTGACGGCATTCTGGCTCATTCCTTCTTGCGTGAAGGGGATATAAAGTACATTTGGAAATTCCACCCGAATGGCCCCGAATGTCGCACGAATTTACTTTTTTTAATCTGCTAATTTGATTTCAGTGTGAAGGCCCTATTTATCAAGCGTGGAGAAGCATGATTATATATTTTCTGGTAAAAGTAATTTCATGATAAAGACGTGTACTGCTGGCGGCACCATAATCCTTGATCCTTTTACATTGCCCTCATCCTACTCATTTGCCCGTATGTTACATGGTTACGTGGGGCTGGATTTCACTCTTTAGAGTTGCTCTCCATGTAAATAGATAAAATGCGCTGTGATCTCCGTCGTACATTTGGAAACCTAACAATTACAACAACTAATTATTCTTTTGAGCTTCTTTATCTCTGTCTGCGTCGACCATCATGAAATTGCTCCATATTAAACTTAAGTGTGATTGTTTGACCGACCATTGATAACGCTTTGACTAAAAGCGTACCTAGCGGTGCTTGACTGAAGCGCATCATATTTGACTCAGCTGGCCATGACTTGCGCGGATGTGATCTTCATTGTTTTAGTGGACGAAAATGTCAGGACGATTCTGCGTGCCAATATATTTATACGTAGGCGTATCCAAAGCCTGTTCATTGGTCCTTTGGACGCCAGCCTTCGTCCCTGAACTTGAGTAGTTTGACACAGTCGAGAGGGGACATGTTGAGGTCGTTCCGCATCATGGCCTTGTCCAGGTCCATCAGCAGGTCACCGTCCACCATGTTTTCTTCAAATGTCGCGATGTACCTGTGAGTGAACATACACGTCACTCGTATGACTCACTTGTTAGCATACATCACAAGCCAGACATTCAGATCACAGATTTATGAGGGACTCCCAATTATCAGCTAGCTCATATGTCTACAAAATGGGGTCAAAAGACCACAGCAAAATGCTGTCAACTTTTTAGTCCGTCTTTGGGAGGTGGTTTCTGAGTTGTTTTTGTATGTAACGATGGAAAAA
The DNA here is from genome assembly GCF_000003815.2 of Branchiostoma floridae. Classification (NCBI taxonomy): domain Eukaryota; kingdom Metazoa; phylum Chordata; class Leptocardii; order Amphioxiformes; family Branchiostomatidae; genus Branchiostoma; species Branchiostoma floridae. The sequence continues at coordinate 14,578,950 of NC_049982.1, forward strand.
GAGGATGGGGATATAATCTACGTACTTATCCAGCTTCAAGAGACGGAGGCAGTCTGCCATCTGTGCGATGGTAATGGTCCTCATGTCCTTCGGGATGTCACTGAACGTTTCGATGAAGACTCCCAGTTGTTCCCCACCTGCACTGAAGCGCCTTCCAGCGGAAGAGCTGGGATTAGCCGCTTTTTGCGCTGAGTCTGTTTCCTTCAGGTTTTCCTTGGTTGTTGGCGTACTTGTGGTTTCATCCTTCGGTTTTGGTGCGTGTGTGACAGAAGGAGAGGCGAAGACTACGGCCGTGGGTACCCCTCCTGCCGGGGGAGGGAGTAGTGGCTTTCTTGACGGGGCAGCTGTAGCAGGGGAAGATGGTGAAACGCTTTATCAATTCTGTCTCAGGACGCTTCGGGCAAGAAAAACAGGAACTAGACATACATACATCAGCACTTGTTGACGATTTCGTCAAGTATGGCGCATAACACGCTGCAATCATGACAAGCAAGGTACTTCCTATCCGAATTCTACAAGGCATTCTACGAGCTTCTGTGTGCATGTCAAATCAGTGGAAGTTCTGCCAAACAAACGACTTACCGTGTTTTTTACCATTATGAAATGACTCAACGTTCAACGTAGATGTGTTCAGATAATACTAGCTTGTGACCAAATCCAAAGCCGTACAATGCTATATAGATACCGAGGAATTCAAGTTCAAAGTACCTACCTTCATCGACTCGTGGCATCCCAGGTGTGGACACGGCTCCGGCTACGTTCCCTGTAGTGTGTGAACTAGCTGCTGTGTCCTGCACAGCTCCCGCTTCACCCTCCATGTACAGCCCCTGGTAGCACGTCGTACTCGGGTCATCAAACACCAGGGTCTGGTAGGAGTCCGTCGATGGCTGTCCAATGGCAGGCCGCCGTTGGACTACCGGTCTTTTGTCCTGTTGTGGTTTATCTGTTTGACCTGTCAGTAACACAAGGAAAGGAACCGACCGGTATTAGCACACAATTGGACATGAAATTTTTTTATAGCATTATAAGGTGCAGGAGCGCAAGAAATTGATTATCTAATCGCTCTTCTTTTACCTTTCAAAGATTGAGGTGTCAATCCGGGCAGTGGAATTCCAGCCGGCCTTCTTAAGGACTTTGGTTTCAAGGGTACAGGTGGAGGGGCCTTCTTCTTTTCCTCCTTCTTCTTCCCCTTCTTTTCCTTCTCATCAGGGGCAGGTGGAAGTGGTGCGTACGTCTTTCCGACATCAAGAACCTCAGACGACATCAGATCTCTCACAGCATAGACTTTAAGGATGCGGGTTGGCTCTATTTCATCGTAAATGTGGTTATGTTCTTCCACTGATGTCTTCGTGTACAGAGAAACGTCTACAGAGATACAAATATGAACATTTGGGTACGAAATATGCCGTACAGTGCACACACGAACAAAAGGTACCATTATTGCTTCTGCAGAAGTTCTTTTCTTTCACACCTTCGTTCCCGACGACGTCATCAAAGCTGACGGTGTCTGCAGTGTGAGAAAGAGCCTGACACAGACTTGTCCAGTCACTGTCGCCGCCCCGTAGCAGCCCCTCCGCCACCGCGACACGCAGGGTCAGATACATCGGGATCAGGAGGACGGTCTCAACCAGCGTGCCTGTGTTGGAGAAGACGAGAATACATGTCACACAAGTTTGAGACTCTGTCAAAACCACCAGGGGTCAGGGTCAAGACCCGATACTGGCCTCCTACGCAGGGGTGTTTCTGGGTGGCTGGCGGTTGTCTCTGGATTTTTTTGCTGATGTGTACTGATTTCTGATCGTTCCCGTGCATGTTCTAATATGCCCAGCCTAATCGGCGCGCCAACGTTTTCGCCACCCAGAAGGCATCTTAAAGGCACTTAAAGAAGTGGGATAGAAGGTTCAGGGAAACCAGACTATCAGTACTAAAGTCTTACTGTCTGAATAGGAGTTCCCCTGCAGGTATTTCTCTTCGTACGTCTCCAGTAGAGTCAGCTCCCCGAACATCTGCACACCGTGCCGGTCCGTACTTCTCAAGCCGATCTCACGAGAGAACTGGGCCCTCAGCGGCAGCGTGTGCGTCTGGAGAATGTCCACTATGTCTTTGTCAAATTCTAAGAAACAAAACCAAAAGGGAGGTAAACCGTTTAAATGATAAGTTGATGACGCTAGAAAAAATAGTCGAATATCAAGATGATTAAAAAATCGTTAATTTTATGGATCACCATTAGTATTTAGTATGTCATTTTTCTTTTAACGCCAGGGTAAATTATAAACTTAAGGATTTTGACTCCTCCTTATTTCAATACCATATCCTAAATACATCCATCGACATCCTTGAGACCCAACATGTTAGTGCCCAATTAGATATTTACTAGCAACAAGCATGTGTCTCACCTTGAACTCTGCCGCCGGATACGACATCGAACAAAGCCACGCCCTTCCGGTCTGCAGGAATGCTGAGACGGCGGCCGTGTCTGTCCTCTGCGATCACCCTCAGCTGCCTGACCTGTCTGTGGATCCGGACGATCTACAGGTGTCATAAGATAGTTCTTCATACAGGCACCGTGTAGAACACCCTACTGGGTTCAGACGCGTAGGGGACATTGGGACATCAAAATGTAGACATCGTGCAAGAGAGACAAACAAGAAGACCGATCGACGGAAGGAAAATCATCTGTTATTTAACTGACAAACAATTTCAATGCAACACCACTAAGTGCCCGGTCTATCTTAGTTGTGTCAATCATCATACATATGAAAAAAAAATAGTTTGAAGTCTTTCAACATTTTGGAAATGTTTCAAAATGAATTCTGAATACAAAAGTGTCAATGAGACTTATCATTGCCTTTATACATCTGTAATATTAATGGCTCTACAACCACACCTGACCAGCTGCAAGTGACTCCACTTCGGTATTCCCATAATGCCCATCCGTGACCTTCACTATCCTTGGCAAGGTGAAACTGTCCAGGAATTCCCTCAGAGTGTAGGTGATCTGACCCCACCGGAAGTCGTTGTCAGCCATGTTGATTATAGCAGCACTAGATAGATTTATAATGTTAACAAAAATGCCCTACAAACATCCATCGCAATAAACAATCTTCATACATACAGCCAGGCGAAAGGACAGACCACAAATACAACACACCTACAATAACAATCATTGATACTTAAAAACAATAAAACCGTCGCCATGGTAATAGCTTTTATTGCCACACTTATTTGTTGTTTTTTTTTCAAACACAAAAAGGGAAACTTGATATGGTGAGTATTGATTGCAGTTGCAAAGGCGCTGTCGAGTATCGTTTGTTGAGAAAACTTTGGTAATCATTAACTTGTGCTGCAGGTACTTGTTGCCATGTTGCCATTATTTGCGACGAATGAACTGCTGGTGAGGATAAATTGACCTTTAGGTATTCTATGGGGACACGTTACGTGTTGTTCCTTGTCCCTCTAATTCTGTGATATTGTTGTTACAATTTTTGGACTGTGTTGTGTTGTGTACGTGGCGATGCCAACTTGTCTACGTGACACTCAGCGTATTCTTGTGCACACAGTACATTAAAAGATTGATCTATCTATCGATTAAATGATTGATTAACTGCATTATTACAGTGCCGATGTCATTCTTTGCTTCCCCATGTAACGATGTTACATCCTTTCTGAGGCTTGTGATTCACGGTACAGGCTAAGTGCAACGTTGCAAAACTTTCCGCGTGAGCACTAAAGCTTCTTATGTTCTAGGGGACTATGGTCGCACCACTTTTGCAGACCTGTTAATTGAGTTCGGTATATATCACAAAAAGACGATTAAAATGTGGCCCCTTACCTGTTCTACGTGTAGAAGACGGGCTGACGTACATCTGGACACCTGGGCGCATTGACCTTCAACACTTCCGTGTTTGGACCCAGCCATTGCTGAGTGAGGGGGGCGTTGTTAAAAAGGTAGATTAATCCTGGGAATATCTTTTAGTTCGTGTTGTGGACATCTTATCACTGCACTAGCTAATAGCGTCTTGTTTGTGATATATTATCAAACGAACAAACGTCACGTACAAATTGAAGACTGATGGAGGGATGTATTAATTTCAGTATTGACAAGCACGTAAAGTTACCGTCATTCAATTCTGGAGTTCAAACGGAGTTTGACAGGGGTCGCTATTAACTCAGGTGTTCTTTCAAACATGAGAACAAACATAACCTAGCGACTCGAGACCATGGGTGGTGGATTTACTCATTCGTGCAGGCTCATGCAATTTGGTATAAAGCCGATATTCATAGTTTTTATAATCATGTCTGCCCAGAATGAATTGTTGTTCTACGCTAAGCACGGTTGGATACTGGTTACAGGTGGTAAATGTATGACGTTTCCTGGGCCAAGACCACGTAATCCCGAGTGGTCGCGCGCTAGCTCTTATATTGCTGTGTGTCGCGCATGGCCTTTATCCGACTAGCGGGTGTGTCTCTGTGCACTGGGGATTACAATATCTCCGCTTGGCTGATTACATAGAAGTCCTTTCCACAAAAGTCGAACGTTAACCCAGGATAGTAGGGACGATACATGTTCGATATCATAATCAAGCGGCCTGAGGTAATATTTCGTCACTGATATTATATAACCATACGGTATATATATCACTGTTGTGTATTATTACTCGTGCTGGTGCATGTGCACAGTGGTAATATAGAAGGACTTCTCATGGGGAGTGCAACAACTACGTTTCGCTGGGACAATATTGTGGCTGGACTACGTACCTTATACCACCAGTTTTGTTGTAGTTCCGGGGTCATCTTGGGTATTGGTGAATGTTTGAAAAGACAGCTACCAATTTTTGTTGGATTGGTATACAATGGTTCATTTAACAGTCAAATAGTTGTTCTTGATTTATCTAGTTCCGTTTTTTTGCAAGGCCCTGGAAGATCTATGGCTATCTACCTTGCACTGATTTAATGCTACAAATCCACGTGACTCGTATTTGTGTCATTCCAATTCATACTACCGATATGGGGCAACCGATACGGGACCAGGGGACCAATTTAAGGCCTTGTGAACTGGTAGGCATTACAGACAGTATTCTTCGTGCCTATGTCAGTGGCGAAGATTATGCTAAGGGACCGTCAAAACGTGGTCACATTTAATGGTCAGATGGTACTAATAAGGCCTTCACACTGAAATCAAGCAGAACCCGTCAGGATGAATAATTTGCAAAATTCGTGCCACATTCCAAATGGACCTCATACATCATCACACGAGAGGCGGAATGAGCCGAAATGCCGTCTGAATGACAATTCTTGTACATTCCTGGACATTCGAAGTACATATTTATAAATGAAACATTCGAGACGTCCACAAGAAAGGGCACACATATCTGGAATACAGTAAAAATTTCTAGAATACATTACAAATACTCAGGAAGACGGTATTTCGGCTGATTCCGATTCTCGTGTAAATGCCATGGGCCTTTATGTAGAAGTAAACACCTGTACAGGTTTGACTGTAGTACTGATCATGACTGTCTTCGGGATTTGAAAGAGACAAAAGAGAAAAGTAAGTAGAATCTATGTGACGTGGGCTTTACATTATCACTGATCCGCCTGTCTGTCCTTTCGTGGTTGGTCTCATCCCAGATCGTGTTACTTTCTGAATGGTCGTCCTTTTGTGTTTGAGTGCTACGGTACAGCTGCACTGTATATATACATAGCGACTGAACAGGAGCATGGATCGGGCTGTGTACACAATGCCTTGTACGTCTAACACGCCTGGAACGTGATTTTGGGGCTGTTGTTTACAATGCCTTTGGTACCTGTAACCTGCAGGTAATTAGCAAGCCTGAGAGGTCTGCACGCCAGAATAGGATAAAGGTTACTAGCCTATGGTAATTGGTTGACTTTCTTCAAATCTCAATTGGTGATGATCGAAAACCCAGTTGTTGTTTTTTTTTTGGGGGGGGGGGGGGGCATGATCAATGTTATGAGATGGGTCAAACTATTCGCTACGCTGCTGTAAGTGTCTCTTTATCTACTTTCAATTAGATGTTTATCAAAGCAGTCGTCACCTTGTGAGATGCAATTCTGCAAACAAAATTTTCTTCCGAATCCTGATATCAATATCCTGGCATGGAAATGACTTGTGACTATCGTTTGAGATATGAAGGATTACACGGCAAATGGCATTGTCTCGCCGTCCCATTTATTAGCATCAATATCATACAAATCCCGTCAGGCAATTCCATAGAATCTGATTAGAATATGACAGTAACATATACAGCTGACACCAGTCTTTCAAAATACTTATAACACATTATCATAATTATTTATGGCACTTGACAAGACAGCTGATCAGACCACGAAAGATTTACAAAACAATTGTTTCAAATCTTACCGTACCAAATACACAAACCTTATATCATCATGAGAAATCAAAGTTTTCCTTAGATACCATTCAAGACTGGCGACATCACAACGTTTTGTATCACCAGTCAACAAATAACAGTTACAGAAAATCAAAGCTATCGGATATACTATTTGCGTAATATGTGTATATACATTAAGTACATCATGACGTCAACCGTACATAAGAAACAAATACAGTGTTCAAAAAGTTCATCATCGAAATGGGTAACCACTGGAACTACATGTACTGCATTCTGCGTTATCAAGCAGCTGGCTTCTACATCTGACTTCACCAAATGGACATTTACATAGTTCACACAATTGTATGATTGTCATGACTGAAACATTCTCTATACTTAACACTATGAAAACATTCACCAATTTAATGAAACGCTGTTGTATCCTAGTCATCCGCTGGTATTACAAAATGCGTTCTTACTAAGCAGCTTGTTATACCAAATTGAGTAATACGAATACTGGAAAGAGATGGTGGCTGTATTAATTGAGAGCTCTTATAAGTTATATACGCCAGTTGTTCGATGCAGCGTAATTTCTCAGTTCTCTGCCGTTATGTTTACTGCATCTTGGCGGACGCCAAGACCAATATAACTTACACCTATGGGAGTCTTCGCAAACGTTTGGCAATTATAAGTCGATGGTATCTCCGGTACAACGAGACTTAAACCATCTCCTTGGCTGCGCCATGTATAATGCTGAGGGGTTCATATCTCTAAGATCTGTGGAACACCAGCAGTTGATTGACCGTACGCACAGGTAGTAAACTTTCTTCAAGCAGAAAAGGGAGGTATGTTTTATGCAATGTGATACGCATTGAAAAAAATCAATAGCTATTGTACAATTTACAGACACATGGTCTTCTGTGGTAATAACATAACACATTGAAAACGTCCCTCAGTACGCTTCCTGTATACAGAACATGGAGTAGTGGTACAGTACGTTCTAGCCTGGCATTGTTTTTCAACGGCTGACAGATGGAAGGTGCTAAAAATAGAAAATAAAACATTTAGCATTTTTCTGCTTTTAGTCCATCTGTTATTACTTTAAGGTTCATAATTTCTAACAGCAGCAGAAAATCAAAAAAAATCACCATTAGAGTGGACTCAACAGCCATTCATTGTTGCGTCAGACCCACTACAACCTTCTCTGCTGTAGCAATAAAAGGGCACCACCCATTACCTAACATAACATTGGGGGTGGAGCACAAGGCTGGTAACTAAAGATGCTATTTTTGCACGCCCTATCATTATCAATTTGTGCACTATGTAAAGTATGCGTACGGTAAACAGTGCACGTGTTTTTTTTTTGTTTTCTTGACTTTATATCAGTAGTAATCAAGCTGGTGCTGAAGATTCCCCGACCCTCACCATGACGATGGGACAAGGTGGAGAGATCAAACGGAACTGACCTGTGAAGGGTTCTCGAAGCTTAAGCTCATTAGTCAAAACAGATAGTCACGTTCATCTGCCTGTGTAAAACATGTGTACCGTTTCTGCCTTGACCTTTCAGAAGATGAGCCGTACAAACCTGTCCACATGTAACCTGAGAGCTCCCCACAGCGGGGCTGTGATTCTGTGGGAGTGCGTGCACTGTTCACTGCATGAACTAACACCTGTTTGTGACATGCGCCTTTCATCACATCCGACCTCGTTAGTAGATGAGGTGACGTCAGTGAACTGTAGTTGGTCCGGATATTTACGCTTTCCCACTAATACTAATGACTTACGGTCGTCCGGGAAATTGGACGTAAATGTCAATGTGCTATGTTTTTGGAGTGGGTGCTGTCTGTGGCAGTGGTGGTTCCTACAGGACAAATCTTTGAAACTTGCCAACGTAGTTTGTTCTGAACTTTCTAATGTCCTCGATCCTGTCTACAGTGCGAGTCAGCTATCTGACAGAGAAAGCACCAGTCAGCAAATACTCCTACCTAGTAGATCTACCTTATACCTTCAAACCGATTACGTTGGTCAGAATCCCAATGCTTGCCTTGCGATCATCGTACGATTGCTAACCGAGGACATCTTGGGTACAACCCTGCAAAGTACAGCTGTCTTGCTACACAAAAGGCTGTCTTAGATCCTTGTCAGTGGTTGACTTGTCACAGCCTACTTGAAACTATTATCATATAGTGATATTAAAGCGTGCGGCGATTGCACGACGTATGTGACCGCGGTCTAATCAGGACTAGTTTTTCAATCAGAAAAATGAAGCCATTTTGGCGTCAAAATGACAACCGGTTTAACCAATGCCAATGAGACGTAGTCATATGGAGTCAAAACTACTTTTACAGAGACAGCAGGTTTTGTATTAGTATTGTTGATGAGTCCAACATCTAAGTGCCAAAAGGGTTTAGCTTTGACCAGTGAGTTCCTAGTCCAAGCACAGCTTCCCCAAACAAATGCTGGCATCCCCTCTGACACATAACCGCATGTGACGAAAACGTAACAGCAGAAACACGGGACGTTCTACCCAATACTTGCTTGGAGATATATTGCACCTATAAACACTGTGCTGTATCTAAGTGGGTACTGGGTCAGAAAGTGTTGTCCAGAAGTGTTGTGATCCTTCTGCCCCACATGCCTTTCTGCAAGGATAGGTAACCCGAGACTCACTGAGAACAAAGGTGCTGGAGCTGGTAGGTCAGCCCGTGGAAGGGTATCGGTTTCCGCTAATGAGAGATCAGTGCTGTTCATCTCAGCTACACAAACAAAACCTGACAACAACACCCTGCTTGTTGTGTCCTCATGTGGTTACCCATTATTGTTGTCTAACATGAACTCACTCAGTCTAAGGGCAAGGGACTCATTAATCTTCTTTTCGTGGTGGTTATGACTATAGTCTACCCTTTTTGCAAAGAAAATTTATTGAATGGTGTAGATATATTTAGTTCAGCAGGATTGGTGTAAGACATGTGTTTTTGACACGCCTCAATTGTTACTGAAATGTTACTGAAATAGGTCATCCCCGTTTCCAAAACAGAATTCAGCACAGAATCCTTTGCCTTTGTCCTGAGTGCTCTGATGTTTTGAAGTTTTTAGTCCATTATTTAGTATAGTCTACATTTGTATGCGACTTGTTTATGAAGGATCATACTTCGTTTATTTTTAGACAACCATTATAATTGGTGTCACTGACACCTGACGATACAAATTCGGTTACCATTACCAAGACGCTTTCAATGGAAATCGGTCACAACAGTGGTCCGAATCACGATCAATAACACGTTAGATCTATCTAAGGTTTGTATCACTTACGAATAAGTAACGTATTAAGTTTTCACCTTGCACGCAAACGGAAATGGAAAAAAATGCATTATTGCCCTGTTGCCTTATAGCAAAGAGGATCCTTTCGGAAAAAGAATGTATTATTACACTGTCCCCGTGTCATGATCTGAACATTGCTACGCTATATGCTGCATTTTTTATGTTACCATGCATGTGAAAACAGAACTGGTTAAATCATTCAAACAAATTTGAAGCAAGTTTGTACATGGAACCAGAAGTTTTGTTGAAACACATTTCTTTATGACTAGTCATTTGAAATACACCAATCCCCAATGTAGACAAGCACCCTCAATGACAATGAAAGTTACACATTGATTATTTGTTACATACTTCTGTGTCTTTACAGACAAATTTGCACACAATGATTTGATAAATAAGTCCCAAAAAATAAATAATATCTAAACTGTGTACCTGTTTCTTAGAAGTGCTGGTAAGCAGACACTTCATGACGTTAGAGTCACAGTAAGCACGTCACATTGTTTCCTACCTTGTACATTATTTACATGGTATTGCCGTCATCGTGGTGACTTGAAAACAATATCTCCCGTGTGGTTCTCTGAATGATGTCATTGACTCATGTCATGGTCGGCACGGCGGAACCGATCTAGTGTCCTCGGCTCACGGCCGATAGACTAGCAATGTTTACTTCACTGTACGCCATCGTAGGTTCGAGTTTCAAAAGTCGCCATATTTTCCAAGTCGTTTCACAGATTTTCCCTCTTGACTCTGTGCTTTTCCTCTTCGTAGTCTTTCTTTGAGAGTTCGACTTCCTTGAGTCTGCTTGTAAGATCTTCTATAGACATGCTCTGACAATGCACTCCTTTAGGTTTGATAGACTCTGTCTTCACCACAGGTCTTTTAGGTTTTTATGCTATGATTCAGCTGTGCTTGTGTCCATAGCCGTTTGTCAATGGAATATGTCCTTGGGTACGCTCTCTGTCAAGCCAAGTCTATGTTGTTTTATTCTATATCCACCGCTGATATCGTCTAATGATAATGATGCTGTACTGGCAAATCTTACAATATACACACTCGCCTTCAGTCTTTGAAAATGTTATTGGCATTGGGATTAGATATGCCTCTCGGTTTTTCTATCGACCCTTGGGACCGTTGGTTAAAGTCTTAATGAGAGTCCAGCTCCCTTTCGAATTTCGCCTAAACTAAACGCGTTATCTTACGAACTTGACGTTCCCTCTCCGCCTTCTATGTCCACGTTGCCGTTAGCCTTGCCGTTGACGTCCCCGTTGACGTCCCCGTTGTGATGTTCTCCCTTCTTCTTTAGCCGCATCGCCACCGGGTCGTAGTTCAAGTCTGCGTGATTAGGTCCCATTGTCACACCTCTACACTTGTAACAACAGATCATCTTTACGAACACCTTTCTGAACTCCTTGTTGAAGGCATAGATGATCGGATTGAAGCAAGAGTTGATCCACCCGAGCCAGGTCAGCGCGATAAACACTTCATCCGGCACACACCTGTCGCAGAACGGGTTCACAATGTTCACCACGAAAAACGGCAACCAACACAGGATAAACACTCCCATGATGATGCCGAGTGTCTTCGCCGCCTTTTTCTCTTTTGCCAGAGATATTTTCTTGCCACGTCGGTTGTTTTCCTGCTCTATCCGCCCTTCCAGAGCGTCGATCTTACGGGCTTGGTCTCGGGCTGCCTTGAAGATGTTGCCGTAGAACACGAGCATGATGAGGAGAGGAATGTAGAAAGATATGAGAGACGACACGATGGTGTAAGCAGTGCTCGCGGTGAAGATACATAAACACGGGTCGGCATAGATCGCCAAGGCTTCCGCGGACAGGTTGTCCCTGTACCAGCCCGCTTGGATGGGCAGGAAGGACATCACCAGCGAGATCCCCCACACTGTCGCTATTAGTATGCCGGCAGTTCGTTCCGTCATGCGAGTGTGGTAGGTAAACGGGGCTGTGATGGCGAGGAATCGGTCGAACGCGATCACAACCAGGTTCAGGATACTGGCCGTGGAGTTCAGCACGTCGAACGACACCCAGACGTCGCAGTAGGCGCCGAACGGCCAGTAGCCGAGGATGTCGTTGGTGGCAGCGAAGGGAAGGACGGTGATCCCCACGCTGAGGTCCGCACAGGCGAGCGATACTATGAGAAAGTTTGTGACGGTGCGCATTTTACGGTGGCAGGTGACAGCTAGGATCACCAACACGTTACCTATCACAGTCAGAAGGATGAGAATCACCGTGATCAGACCCAGAACGGCCTGGACCCCGGTACTGTACGGGTTGGCGGCGAAACAGGACCCGACTGGATCCTCGGTGGAGTTGGCGGTGAAGTTAGCGGTTGTCTCGGTGGGAGAGATTGTGGTGTTCGCCGACATGTTGTTCGCCCGGTCCACTTGTGCTGACCTACAAGAGGCAAAATGTGAGGGGTAAGGACTGGAGAGCACTTGTAACCCAGGAGTAGGATTTCACTTTGTTACACGTTACCCCCCGGGCAGCTCTTTAGTAGGCAGGTGTAATATCTGCACTAAAAGAGCTTCCTGGCCTAGTGCCTGCAGCTACAATTATAACCACACTGATTGACACAAAGCCATTCTAAAAATGCCGACCTTTCGTAGCCTGGGAGACATAAAAACAAACGCTCAAATAAAGTCTGCTGTCTTTAGCAGAGGTTTTCCATAACCTAGATTCAGGACCGTGTGTGCGGGGCAAGCCAGCGTTACATAGACACCACGCTTGGCCGCCATTGAAAGCTGAACACAGAAAACACAACTCCCCTACTTACGTGAGACGCAGAATAGGTTTAGCGGCCGTTACCTCTTCGCGCTGTTACATATAAATGGGACTGAGATGGAATTCTCTCAACAGGAATGAAAATAAGATAGAGCGCCTACAGACGGCGAACTGTAGGAAGCGTCTGCGGTAACGAAATGATTGATTCCGGAGACTATAATGGAGGTTAAAAGTTTAGAGCCTGAGCCCCTTGACTTGGAGCCCAGCATTGATTTATCCAACACTGTGCTCTCCACAGCAAGCCAGATGAAGTTCCGGCTCTTTGTGTCACGGGGTGGGAGTGAAACCGTACAGTGCTGCGCGCACGTCACAATCTAGTCATGTAACGGTCTTCTGGGAACAATTCCCTTTTAGTCTCATATGAAGGACACATGTGACGTGTTTATCCAAATCGGATTAATTTTCAAACACGATCGATAACAGGAGGTGAGGCTTTTTGGACGATCAGAGGTGGTATCATGTGTTATTTGGTTTTCCTATCTGTCCAATATTTACAAGTACAAGGACCGGTGGGATTCCTGCATGTATACGTCATTGTCAACAGCAAGACTGCAGTTATTTTCCATTTTCATTGTTACTTTGGGATTTACGCAGTAGTGATTTCAAAAGCAACATACAATATTACAAATACATGTAGTACTGTGTATTTTACGTGACAGGAATGTACCTTCAACCTGGTAAATTACGAGATGTGTTCCCGACATTGAATAACGTCTCATTCTCCGTCTGCACATTCCTCAGTGCTCAATTGGCGCCCCTTAGGATACCCATGGGCCCGACTTCATCATAATGCGAACTCTACATCGGTACAGCAGTAACCAGGGGAGGGGAAAGTCGTTTCCTTCCCACCAGACTCCACCACTCTAAGCCGGACTGAACGAGTATAATCTGACACATGACGACTCTCCGTTGCAGCTAAAGAAATGGTAGTCTCGAAGCAGATGTGTAGTTTGGGCAGGTTTTGGCTCTTTTCTGGCTTTGTTCCCCTACGTCATTTGTGTGAACCTTTCGTGGACATAACCAAAAGACCACCCAAAATACGCTAAACACGAGCCATGCAAAGGAAAAAAAAAAAACACAGCCAAACTACACATCTATTTGGAGATTAGCAAGGTATCTGATGCAGCATGAGGTTATCACAAACATCCCCGGCCACGTAAACACAAGCGATCTATTCTTTGAAACACCGCACCCGACAATTGAATGTTCATCACATGTACAACTGGACTGCCAAATAACACAAAGTACGAATATAGATACGACTCTCTTACTGTGAGATACTGTATTCTGTTCAGAGCACCAGCTGTCCCAATGACAGGGCTAATCGATAAGCATTCTATCTCTTCAACTTTTCCTCATCCTGCGCCTCTGCACTTACCGTGTAGACTATAAGAGCAACACTGGAATCACCTAAGTGCCCGCCAACTCCGAAGAAAACTGGCCGGAACACGCCCATCATTAATCATTTACAGGAGGCTAAGCCCGTTAATTGTCGGACGATCTTACATGTATAATGATATTGAAGTTTTGTTTTTCCTAATTACCTGTGACAAGCAAGATGAAAACAGGATGCATCAAGAAGTTATGAAAATAGAAAAAATTAATTTTCATGACTTCAAAGAGCAAAAGAAAATGCCTGTTTCTGAAAAAAACTACTTAAGATGATAAACTGTGAGAGCAAATGGTCCCTTTATGTGAAGAGTCTAGATATCAATGGCTGTTGAATATGTATGCTTAGATGTCTGCACCTTTCTGTACACTTGGCGGAGATTTTGCACTCGCTGAGTGCTTCTGATAGTGTCATATGTATTTCGCTCAAATGGAGCAAGCTGGGTTGTAGTGGAACTTTTCGAGCGTAATCCAACCTCAGGGGCTTTTTCTGAGGGCAGTATTTTAATTTTCATGAGCCAAGAATGCATGGTGCATTAGCGAGAGTGCCGTGTCGTACGGACTCAATATCCAGTCAAGTAATGATATCTTTCTGATATAAATTTACGTTGCAAAGGCAATAGAGAGCAAGTAAATTGAGATCTGGGAAAACAAGTCCACTGTTTGGGAATTCAATAACATTATCGTTATCTTATCTGCAAACACATTAACTTCCGATGTCCTTGAAGATGTTCAATGGTGAGAAGGACACTTGGAATATCCACTTACAGCATAGATCCATTCAGACCAAACAAACCAAGGCTAAAACATACAGCTAGATACCTGACGCTCCATTAAACTACCCTTACCGTCACTGACAGTAAATACAAAGAGCCTGACGTTTTACTTACACCTCTCAGACTCTGACCTTGATGTTGGTAGATTCTACTGTAGTTCTATTTCAGGTAGACTGGGGGCTGCGGGAGAGCACTGCCCCCAGAAATATGAGTGCATCAGACATTATTCAGAACCAACAGTGGATTCACTTTATCCAGACACTATCCCTAGAAAAATAGGACAATAAAAATCCTGCAACCCTTGATATCTGAAAAAAAATCTTCTGAAGTTGAAAAAATCAGTTAAGTAGGGTAAAAGTAAAGGAAAGAATGAAAGAAAAAGACATGTACATACATTTGCCTTCATGTTCTTCCCGTGCGCCCTACTGATACGAGGGGTGATCAATAAGTTCTCGGCCTAACCCAGAAATAACAAGCACAACTCAGATTTTGAGGCACAACTTCATAGTATGAAGCCTTTTATCAATATCCTCCAAATTACAAATCATCGGAGTCATTACTTTCCCGGCATTCGTTTTTTGTTCTAAATTAGAAGGTAAGTGGCGAGAAAAAGAAGGGTGAAGTGTGATCAGACAATTTGACCCGCACACCTCAGGTTGCAGATCAATTGTCCACTTTTTTTCCGTTATCCCTTACCTGACGTTACTGGGTGTCGCCTACAACGTAATGATCACAATAATTTGAATTTTGGTACACACTCATATAAGGCTTTATACATGTACGCGGGGTTATCAATAAGTCCTCGGCTTTACCGAGAAATAACAAGAGTTCGGAGACCTCATATCTCCATGAAATAGTCTGATTATGTAAATGACATTTGCATTTGCATAATCTATGCCTAGTTATGTACACCTGTAAATAACTTACGCCGCGCATGGTCACTATGTTGATTGTCCAATCATTTACCACATCGATGCATTATGGCACTTTTGCATAAATTATGCAAATTAAGGACTTATTTGCATAATTGGTATCTGATAATGTTCCACCTGCCACAAACTACATGTATTGCATGTATTTGTGTTCTATAAAGGAAACACTGCAAATACCGATTTTCCTCATTAAATATGCAAATTAAGTGTCAATTGCATAATTTGCATTTAACGATGTGCATATCTGTCTAAGCTACCTACATACCAAATATCATATAAATTTGTCATTCCCTTCTTCAGTTATCATCCTTAGAAGATTTTGACAAAATGCCCCTGCAGTTCCAGAGCAACCTGCTAGGGGGACGAAATGTACACCACATATATCTTATGCCACAAGCTATCTTTCATTCAAAAATCAAGACCATAGCACATCCAGTTCAAAAGATCCAAAAAATGAATTTCTGCTGCAGTACCAAGGTCACATACCAGGGGGCGCAAAATTGACCTTGACCTTTGTCTTCCCAACACCTACACACAAACCAAATATCATTGTAACCCATTTAGAGGTTCTTGAGTTATGCTCACTACAAAAATCCGGACACACAGACACACAAACACACACACACACAGACACACCCAAAACTATATCTCCATTTTTCATGGAGATAAGATAATAAGCACAGCTCAGATTTCGAAGCATAGATGTCCAGTATAAAGTCTCATATAAATATATACCAAAATTCAAATTATTATGATCATTACTTTGCAGGCGACACCCAGTAATGTTAGGTAAGGGAGAAGGAAAAAACGTGGACAATTGACCTAACCTGAGGTGTGCGGGTCAAATTGCGCTGCTGGAAGTCAGACGCCCAATTCTTTTTGCTTGAAATAGGAAGAGAATCATTATCAGACATTTTGACAATGTCTTTTGTTAATTTACGGCATGGGGAACTCGACCCACACATGTCTGATCACAATTCACACCACTTTTTTCTCGCCACTTACCTTCTGATTTGCAAGAAACTAATGCCTGTAAAGTAATGACTGCAGTGATTTGAAATGTGGCGGATATTGATAAAAGGCTCCATACTATGAAGTTGTGCCTCAAAATTTGAGTTGTGCTTATTATTTCTGGGTGAGGCCGAGAACCCCTCGTATGTGCGTTTATTAGCAGGGAGATCGAAGAGTCACGTCACATACTGAGAAGTTTAGTAACCCTTATTACGTTCAAGTACCCCCTAAGGTTACAAACGCTTTCACTACAGGTTACGTCCGCTGGGCGGCCAAAGTTTGATAGATCGCTCGACAAATTTTATACACGAATTTGTTTTAACGTTAGTTATTTGTGTGTTTTGTTGTTCGATTTTGGTCGCTCAAAGGTTGTTCGGCGATCGCCGTCTGAAGGAAAGGGGGGCTTAACATTTAATTAAGAGACCTGCTGTCTCCCAATCCATGTGTAATACGTCTTCTTACTGATTACATCGGACTAATGGCAACAATTACAAATCATTTATCTACCAGGCAAATTGTAACATAAGCT
>NC_049982.1:14596158-14607905 GCF_000003815.2 Branchiostoma floridae
TTAAAGATATTGAAGGTCGATGGGTTGAATTTGTCTGTTTTCTTAATCATTCCGTGTCGCCAGTTCGGCGTCGAATGAAATTACCCGTGAAGAGGAGACATCAGTAAATTATGAATGATACTTTTCATGATTTTGCTTGATGGTAGGCGCAGTAAAAGACAAATGGCTGTGTTCTTCTGGCAGATGTGAATTCTGATCTAGGAACTTCTAACAACACTTTGCCACAGCGAGACCGGTAACTGATAACCCACGTACGCTCCAGGGTTTGAGGATCCTCACAGCTACATGTAGTTACAAATGTTGGAGACCACCCTGCGGCAACAATCCCAAGGTAGGTTGGAAAGAAGTTGATCTAGGATTGAAGATGGTTTGGCTGTTCATTTGTTCGTATCAGTAACAGGATAACAAACATTCATCGATTCATCAAGACTATATTTCAGCTGCATCGTGCTGATTGCATTTCGAATCGCTTAAGATTTAAGTCTTCTTAGCGACTTCCTTTTGACGCTTTATTGACGCTTTTGTCTTTGTTTGTTTTATCATAACTTGTTTGTTTTATCATAACTTTTATGAAAAACTCTGATTGTACGGTTGGTCCTTGGTTTAAAGAAGAAAAAACAGAACTTTGTGAACTGCCATTGCTGTCTTTTCCGAAGCAGAGTAACACAATTTTTTTTTTTTTTTTTTTTTTACTCAATGGTCACCACGTAACAAGGCCTGAAGGCCACTCAATGTTACGGGTTACATGATTGGAACTGTAACAGCAACTCTTCGCCCTAGGTCAGAAACATCATGATCGAGACCAGCCCAATTGCTCACTATGAGTGAGGACTAACTGACCCAAAAGGCGAAGCAGGGGTTACGAGGGCTGCTCGGGAGATTCCCTACCCCTATTTTGGCCGGAATGGTTTGATCCGCTCGGGTGGATGTTCGCACATGTGGCGGGTTCTTTAACGTGCATAGGGTATGGCTCTCCCCATACACGGGACCTCCATTTAACGTCCTATCCGAGGGACGACTCATTTTTCACTTGAGTAAAGTGAGGAAAGTCGTGTAAAGTGCCTTTCCCAAGGGCACAAGACCGGCAACACGGCAGGCGGATTCGAACAGGCGACCTCTCGGTCACGGGCCGAATACACTACCACTGTGCTACGCGGCCCCACAATGTCATGATTTTCATAATTTGTTGTGTGAAGTTGAGATTACCCCGGGAAACTGAATGTTGGGCCTCCTACTACTCCTATGGATTAGAAGAAGGTGCGTGTGACAGAGCAGGCTAAATATCTGCATTAAGGTACCCCTACCATTTGTAGCATATTTCACACAGACTTGTCAAACATGAGATTATCTTGCCGAAAATGCCACAGAAGATCTAGCAACTATATTTTTCCATCCCTTGTGGTTTTCTGTTCTACTTAATGTTTCATTTAGTGTCCATTTTCTAATATTATCCTCCCACTTTTTCTTTCTATCGCGTATTTTCACCACAAGAGTGCATTGAATGATATCGTCGTCTCTGGATCCATGCGTTTATGATATTAAAAATACGGTTTCAAAAATAAGTCCTGCCTGGAAAGTTTTCTTGTAATATAAAGTTTCCCAGCCCTCACTGTATCAATTATGCTATTGTACTCTTAAAACGTCTGTTCTATTCATACGGACATTCCAGTAGAACAGAGCGCCGTTGAAATCAACATGGTCGGTGGTGTAAGTCACGAAGCAAACCGTCGTGTCTGCAGGCTTGGGAAGGGGTGGGACAAGATGATCTTGCCGACGAGAATTAGGATGGAAAGGCCATAGATAAGACATATGGTCAGGCGTATGCATGCGTCAGAGATGGAATTTCTTACGCTTTTTATTCCTTCCGTTTGATTTATTGCAGCACTGTAATACTACGCGCAATAAGGTTTATCTCAATTCAAGTTTACTTTAGCTGCTAGACAAATATGCACCAGTAGACCACCATCACTTTAGCCGTCAATATTTCTCTCCGATCGTGGATAAACTTGGACTGTAATCAAGTTAGTTTGCAGTGGGTAGAGGGGTGTTGTTGCATTGATGGACTAGACCAGGGAATATTTCAAACAGGACGCAGTTTATTTCCGGCTCAGAGAACGATTCTAGATGTTAAAGAGGTTGGTAGACTAAAAGTGCGTCAGCAAATTTCTGGTGGTGGAAAAAAGTTACAACAATAATCTGTGAATGATTAAGTTAGGTGAATCATCGGGTATTACGATTCTTGTAACTGGTCAACAATCATGAAAATCGGTGAATCTTTTCTCGACTTATCCTGTAAAGTCTGTGTCTGTAACGCCCCCTGCACGTTTGAAGAAAGCTGTTAGAGAGTCCAAACTTATGTCACTTTTCACAAGAGCTATTTACCAACCAAAGATCGTGTTTGTCCCGAATACAAGTTATCAAATCCGGACGTTCCGCTGCAGTCCATACAAAGCCGTTAGACAGACTCTGAGCAACACACACACACACACGCACACACACACACACACACACGCACGCACACACACACACACACACACACACACACGCACACGCACACACACACACACACACACACACACGCACACACACACACACACACGGACACACATACACATACATACACACACACACACACACACACACACAGACGGACATACAGGCACACAGACGAACGCTACCTAAACAGAACTACTTTCCGGATGGTACCCAGGCTATGTGCATGACCAAATACGAACATCCATATAATCCAGCATACCAACTGACTGGAATTATTTGAGGCGATACAAGTGAAAAGGGGTTAGTCTGGTCAAATAAAGATCGGATGAATGAAAGGACAGATAACTTTGCGACGGTCCATCCTTTTGTACAGATGAATGGTTTAATCTCCGCGGCGACTCCACCTGTGGTTAAAGTACTGGTATTTCTTCAAGTTCCCGCTGATTGTTCATTACATGTCCTTTTATTTGCATTTTGTATAATCGTTTATTTATATTAATTTTGCTGTCCTTTGTTTATTTCCTTCCCCATCACATTCTATGTAATGAAGTCTAAAATGAAAGGAGGTAAAATCTTCCCTGCTGCGACAATGTTTAATGTACAGGTAGATGAATTTGAATATTTGCGAGGAGACTAGTTGGGGGAGAGAACGTCAAGGGGGAAATTTAAAGGTAGTCACTAATTAAAGGCTCCGCATTTACTCCTGTCTAAACTCTGGATTAGTCCAGAATAACTCTGATCAAAGGTGCTCTCCCACCCGCGGGAAATCAATAGATCGGAGTAATGACTTTTCAGCGTTACCGCCCGTAACAATCAGAGCGTGCGAACAATCGATTTCCACTCTCTGAAAGGACGTCCGTGCATTACACACAAGCGCTATCTTTGTGGCTGCTTCACGTTGGCTGCTCACAAAAATAGTCGGCAGCTTTCGAGAGCAAAGCATTAAGCTACTTATATGCAGTGGCCCCAAGCTAAAGCCGTCCCATTATTGTTCATCGCAGCAGTATTCCTTGCGACTGTGCGTAGTGTCCTGTCGGATACAGCGTGGGTTCAAGGAGCCCGTATATGATGTCTAGTGGGGAAACGGTGCGATTTTGATGAAACGTTTTGTACTGTTGAAGGGGATATACGTCGATAAAAATAGCAACTCAGCCTCAAGTTACGAGGAGGCTGCTGACGTCTGATGAGTACAAAGAAACAAAAAACGACAGATCTAGTAACTCCCATATTCCATACATGTGTAATCTGCTCAATAAGTCCAGACAATTGTGATCATAAGCAGTCATGAGCAATTACCATATCGTTATATCACTTGCATATTATCAGACGGTCGAAACAATTCGTACGATGCATATGTACACACATTTTATTCAGGTTACGGGGAATATATAACCGTTTTAACCATTATATGTAAGGGATAAAGTGTAATATTGTGCACTAAACTTGTCGTACAAGCTACGAAATGTGTAAGTTATGAATGCCTTTCGCCGTAAACGTTATGAATTTAATGCAATTCAGTGGGGCCTCACTGACAAATTAAATCAAGTCGTCTGGAATCTTCCATCTAATCTATAGTTTGATCATGGGGCCTTTATATGGTGTCTAGTTTGGGGATGCCCTGTTCCTATTGTATGTATGAAGTGTCTAATGAGAGATTTGCACTCTTGACAAAGCCTGTCTGTAGTAGTGCCTAGTACATGTAGTGCCATGTTACCTGTGAACAGTGGGGCACATGGGCGGCTGTATCTGGTGGCTGTAGCGTGTCGTAATACGAGCGTGAAATTATCAAAAGGTTACCAAGGTTGTAGCGTTGTATGGAAGTTTCTGTGTGTACGACCGTTTATTTTAGCCTAAATATCTGTAGCCAGTAGATGGGTCATATCATCGTAATACTTCATGTGACCAGTACAGCTAAATGTCCTTAATTACAAGGGTTCACAAGACGTTTGTTGATGTGGACTTACCTGTTGTTCTGTTATTGGCTCGCTTGTAGAAAATGCTCGCTGACAGTCTGCGGACTTGAACGAATGGTCGCTACTCAATAACTCGTACAACGTTGCTGAATCACAGTTTTCAACGTCGACACAGCCTGGAACGTGAAGGCAAAGAATACCGGCATTAGTGCTACATATTGAGCTCTTGGCACCGATACATGCATTACAAACACTCATTTCAAAGGGTAGAACTAGATTCGCAGAGAAATTTTATGCGTATATGTGAGTGTATGCATCTTGCACTTAGATGTTCTTATCAGTAATCTGCATTAAATTGCGGTTTAAGAATTGCTGCGACATTGCTTGTTTACCGCTTGGCCCACCATCTGATTGCCTCCATGTACGGATTACTTTGGTCTGTCGATCAGTTTGCTGTGTTCCTGTCATTCGTAGTTTTTCAATACATGTACAGCTGTCAGTACACTGTCAGGGAATGTGAAAATGGTGTCACTGAAAATGTCCAACTTGTGAGATTGACAAAAAGTAGATACCATACATGGTAGAACTAGACGTTGTCGTTGCTAAGACGTGACAGACAGTTCAGGCCAATTGGAGTGAATGGGAGAGGCTACTATTTCACCGGAAGGCGATGTTCTTCGTCTGTCTGTGTTTTCGCACTTAACGTTATAATATTTTTAATCCGCTACATGTACTGGTAGTTGACAGGAAGTGATCAATGCAATGTCAATAAAACCCTATTTACATAATTGATGAACTACAATTAAACAAGAAAGCCGACATTTGCTCGTGAGCAAATACAGCATATTCAATCCATCTCCATCCCAATGCAAAATGTACTTTGCATTTCAAACTTTTGCAGAAATTGACCCATCCCAAGCATCATTCCACTCCAAAGTGGATTTTTTTTAATATCCCCCAGTACAAAAATGGACTCTGCCAGAACACTCCTATCTTTGCAAAATGGACTGGTCTTCGTGACCCATTTTCCATTCCCTGTGTTAAAGCTACCCCTATACCAAATTTCAGATTAGTTGGCTTGTTCATGACACAGGAACCCACAGTATACTCGTAACGGATACGTGTTTGGTAAAAAATGCAACAAAATTCCAAATTTAACCATTTTGAAGGGATGTAGTCCATAGGTGTGAATGCAGTCCTGTGACCATACCGTTTGTACCCTCATACCATATTTAAGATCATTTGGTTTTCATACAAAGGCACAGGAGCCGATACTATATACAAACAATTTATAAGGAATGTATGCCAGAAATGAAAATGGAGTACTATGGGCACATACTCCGCACACCTTCATGTCACACCACATTTCAGGTCGTTTGGTTTTAATACAAGGGCACAGGAGTTAATGAATATACATCATTTTTTCAAACCATGTCGTGCAATATCGTTCTCTTTCATCCTCCATGAGTCCACCGGACCTCTCTCTGATACACCCTTTTGCATGCATCAACTGCTTTCCTCCAAACCAATTAAATCCCAGCAGAAACTATCAGATACGTGAGAAAGGTATAATGAGCAAAAAGCAGTATATTTCGGTAACAGCACAAAGGAGTGACCATGGCATCAATGCAGTATTTCTACAAGACCAAAATAAATTTAAAAAATCACATCTAAACATAGCGCATGAAGTAACTTGCTAAAGAACAGGCATGGCACTTTCAAAAATAATTTTTTCGTGTCTAGGTAGTAAGAAGTACGATATGTAAGGAGTGTCGGGCCATTCAATACAGAGACGGGACACATTTGGCTTAATACGAGGGTGAGTCAGAAAGTAATGCAAGTGGTTTCATAACAGAGTCGTTCTTTGATCGAATGAGTTGAAATTTGGCACAAAGGTTAAGACATATCTTCTCTTGAGATTGAAATATCAAAATTTGTTGCTCATTATTTTATGAGTGACTGAGCTGCTTTCAAGGTGACCACACCCTTGGTATCCCGTCAGAAGAAAAGAGAGGTCCAATTAACGTACAATTAAGAATATCCCTAAACCAATGTTTGCCATTGTAGGAGACTAAGCCTGCACATGTAATAAGCTGCATTTCTCTATAAGCCACATGCTTAATTTTAACTCTGAAATCTGAGCAGTTTTTCTTTTTTCGTTGCTGGTGTAGAGTGAGGTATACGCGGTCTTCAGGGTCATGAGGTCTGCGGTGTTATTATTAAAACTTTCCGTAGCCTTCTTTTCCATTAACAAAGAGAAATGAAACTTAGCACACTTTTTGGCCTTTAAACAGTTAATAACTGTGTAAAGTTTCGTTTCTTTTGGTTAATGGAAAAGTAGTCTTTTAACCAACAACTCACGAATTCGTGTATAAATCCAACAGCTCTATAACACAACTTACTGCATCCTAGCAGCTGTAAATAAAGAACCATTACGAGTTTAGAGATGAAAATTGGCACGCAATCTATAGAGACATTTGGTATCATACATGGATAATTTCAACTTCCTACAGTGATTTTTAGTGGGTCAGATTTAGAGGAATCGCTAGTCTGACAAGGTACTAAGGGTGTGTTCATCTTGAAATCAACACAGTTGCTCATAAAATAATAAAGACCAGATTTAAAAGATTCAATCTCAAGAGGACATATATCGCTACTTTTGTGCCAAATTTCAACTCAATTGATAATAAAATGAGTCTGTTATGAAACCACTTGCATTACTTTCTGACTCACCCTCGTATATCTATGTTCTCCATCTGGTGCCGCGACGGAAAAGCAAAAAGTCAGTATTGAACCTAACAAAACATATTACCCGAGCTGCTCCACTTCCTGTATAATAAAACCTTGGTTTGAAGAGTAGCGCTCTGGGTCCTAACCTACTCAAACCAGTCAAAAGGCAGTATTGAACCTAATGAGACATATTATCAGAGCAAAAGTGCTGCTCCACTTGCTGTATGATATACCCTTGGTTTGAGGAGTAGCGCTCTGGGTCCTAACCTATACTACTCGTACCAGTCTGAGTAATTATGTACACCTAGTTTTCAACATATTAACCACCCACCCCACCCGAGGGCTCATTAGGGCACGCGATAGATAGAAGCCCACTCTGTAATTTGGCTCCTAGCTCTGTAGGTGGTACACTCCTGCAACAGTTTGAAAACCCTACGGTTGCAATTATACTCAATTTAAGCGCATGGAACAGTCGGACGTCGGGCGATTTGGTAGCTAGAAAGCCACAAATGTAGCGAGAATAGCAGAATGGGTTTTATCAGAGTTTGAGACAAAGGTTACAACAAGCAAGCGAACACTGCCTATTTGTCACAGTATTACGTCGTCGACCTCGTCAGTTCAACAAACACACAAATACATGTAGATATACACGTTTATTTTCATGCGCGTGGTACTTCAGGATGCTTTGATTTTGTTTGATTAATCTGGTTCATTTCATTTCAATCCAACAACAAAGTAACATGTCAAAAGCCACCGCTATCACAAATAACAGAAGCAGCATGTGGTCGTTGAAGGAGACAATTTTCTCTCTCGCTGATGATAATAAGATCACAGATGCATGGCGCCCACATTTCATCTATAGTTATTATATTAAGTACAATTATGCAGGGAATAGTGCCATATGTTCACTTTTTCATCATGTGCGAGGAGCCGTCCGGGCTTTCATCCTCCCACGACATCAATGCTAGATAAAAAATTCTTGTATTTGTCTTCATATACAAGGAAGATACTACCAACATCATTATTTCATCATTTGTACCATGCTCTTCGCCTACAGTAGTGTACACCGGTCGGTACCCGGGAATAGCTCCACTACTCTGTAGCATCATCTGGAAATAGACTGAGCTGCTGCCAAACGTCAAGTAACATTCAGGTTGTGGGAAAAGGACTTTTATTTTTCATCCGAGTGTACGGATAAACTATGGACCTATAATAACAGCAGGTACAGCACATTCCGAACAGCACAGAATGTCCCTACATGTCCTCTAGTTTCTCATCTGTTAGAAAGAAAAATACCAACCAGCGTTTATCCATGCTTATCATTCGCCAAGTTTGGAAAAAACTACAACATTTCACAACAACACGATGTACTTTTAGTAAAGTTTACTCCTCTACTCTAATCCATACTGCACAGTAGGTTTTGTAAGGCTGAATCGGGACGTACCTTCAGCTCACCTGACTCCCTCCAGCCATGCTCTGATGAATGGGATCAACATTCCGTTCTCCGTATCGAATCTATGATGTCACAACTCTCGCGAGATCTCGTTTTAAAATATCTCAAGCTTGAAGCACCTGCGTGTGTTATGTATAAGAGACGGTATGGATGTCAAACAAACGTCACACATGCCCATTCTATCCTGAAGAGACGTTTAGTGGCATGTTGTAGTCTATCTTGTAAACCACTGTACGAAATGGAGGAAAACTAATGGACAGCGCCGTGTGCGCGGGGATAATATTGACGGTGTGCGTATATATTTATTGTACTTCGCAATTATTCATAACACAGCTGTAATAAACAAAAAGCTGCACCCATGGGAGTGTTCGCAAGTGGTCTTCGATCGACTGCGGTAACTCTTAAAATTGTTGAATATTACACCTCGCCGTTTTCATTACACATCATTATCTACAACTACGGAACAATTAGCGAGGGCGCCTTCGTAATGGACGGTTATTACTTGTGATAAGCACCATGAAGCATTATGGGGCGAGCCGCATCGTCCAATTATATATTACACCGATGCATGTTGGCCTGTATCACAACTACCTGCCTTTACTACAAGCACATGGTATGAATTTTATAGAGAAGTTATCATTTGACCATCGATATTTTTACTCAATATGTAACCTAGTGGAAGTTGCCTGAGTGGGGCACCACTGTGTACTGTATTTTCCCTTTTGTTATAATAACAAAACTAGCGGAAGCATGAAGGCGTCCCGGGGGCTTCACCCTAAACAGATTAACAGATCTAGATGGCACTTACTTATAACGTGGATATTAGATGTGTGGACAACTGCATCATCAATCATAGAGGAGTCCATGTATGTACAATGTAGGATAACCTAAAACCAATGTGATACCAAGGTGATCGGCCTTGAGCTTTTCTCCTTTGATTGATGTTGTGCAACGGCTTCACAGACCTCCCCAAACTCTATATACTGTAGAGGTAGATATCTAGCGTTTGCAGCTTTGAGGCCATCTCCCATGGGATACTGTTATCTCTCTGTTATACTTTAACGGATTTTGCATGTCCTTAAAACCGGTCCCACAGATCAATGGAAACATCGCTCAACCATCCCCACAAGCTATAAGCTATCTTCACACGTTGATATGGAATACAAAAGGCTGCGGCTCTCTAAAAGTGGCCAGCTACATTGCAATGATGAGAGTACACGTATAGTGTAGGTTGTGTTATCTTCGCCAGGCTAAAATTACTACTTTCATTGCTATATTCTTTGGACTATACTATGAAACATGATGACAATTTCTGTTTCCATGCATGCTTGTTCATCATCTACATACTGGGCACGGCGAACTGTAAACGATGATCGTTATAAGCTTCTAGTGATCGACTACATTAGAACTTAAAGGGACACTTCAATGAAACTCTTTCCTGAACGGCTTCAATCGCGGAAGCGGACAGTGATCTGAATAAAGACCGGAGCTCAGAGATTGAGGTGCCGCGAAGGAGAATCGTAACAAACTAGAAAAAGGCACTTCAAGATCGCAAACATTCCCAAAGGAAGCATATATTTCACAATTAAGTGGCATTCCTGTCATAATTTGCTGTGTAAATAACAACACGCGTTGCTGAGGATTGCACATAAATAACCAAAAAAGCATGGAAATGTATTTTCAGTTGTCATGTTTAGTAATGGAGAAAAAGAAACCATAATACGAAAAATACATAATGCTGAAACAAAGACAAGTAAACAGGCACGGAGGCAACATCCATTCCTGTATTCGAGAAGTGCACTAAAAGTGCCCCTAGTGTGGTATAATTATATATAACTTATCAAGTTGGCAACTTCGCTTATGACCTTTTACAGTTATCCAACTAGCCTTCTACAACTACACTCATGGCTACCTTCAAAGTGTCACTTCTACAAGGACAACCAATGGACAACGACTCATTTTGGTACTTCCTAGTCATGATGAACATCCCCAAACAAACAAAAACTCAGGTGGAAATTAATGAGGACGCAGATGTCATCTGTAAAATCTACTTGCTGTGGCCTACTGTTACACCTGACCTTAATTACCTATATAACACGTGTTAAAGTCTTGTTATGAAAAACTCATGGCGGGAGATATACCCCATCTAGCCTTCATAGTGAATACAGTATGGCAACAATACTTCCATCTTCATGGAAGTAAAGAAAACAGCCACTGTAGGTAAAACAGCAGACATCTTACGTTCAACTGCTAAAGGAAAGTTTCACTTGCATTTACACATCTACAGCTGTAAACCTAGACGGTTTTGCATGCATCGACAAAAACAATTTTTGCAAGTGTGGAGAATAAGTATTTCATTATCATGGCTTCCTGCTCAGGAAAGACGCCCTTTGACCACAATTTCGAACGTTATTATGGTCTAATAAACCACTTTGTAACCATGCGAGTCACTCTTTCTGCACACCCATGGAACGTGCGTTGGTTATTCAAGGTGCTAACAATCCATGGGAAAGGTAAGAGGATGGTTTCAGAGTTGACGTTTCCTACCCTAAGTAAGTGCAAATGTTTCAACTACAAAATAAACTGCGCGTACATTTTTCGTAGCACTCACTAGGCTTAACTTGTCCAATTAGCTCACTATATTGGCAAACGTGAGTGAGTGAGTGAGTGAATGAGTGAGTGAGTGAGTGAATGAGTGAGTGAGTGAGTGAGTGAGTGAGTGAGTGAGTGAGTGAGTGAGGCAGACATAGAAAACTGTGGATTACCACAGGCATCAAGATCAAGTGACTTTGCAGCCGTCTAGAAGACATACTGTGATAGCATAGAACCAAGAGGTTTCAAATACATGACATATACATAAGCTAAACAATTATATTCTTGATTCTGCTCTTGTTGACTTTGGACACACCATGACCATGTACTCCCACCTTCTCGCCTTGCAGGGATGACAAGAGTTCCACGAATACATATCTTTGCCACATAAACAAGAGTTCTTAGGAAATGTGCCCGTTTTTTGTGACATCATTGATGCTATGATGGCCCTCTTCCCCTATAGATTTTACTGGAGTATAGAGCTCTCTGACTTATTATGCAAATGAAATCTCAATTAGTATGAAGTAAGTTTGAAACACGAGATATTGATCTCTTTATGTTCA
>NC_049982.1:14608194-14641863 GCF_000003815.2 Branchiostoma floridae
GAACCAAGTGAAAACCATGTGAGGAAATATAGCTACGATTTATTCATTAGCACAAATAGCCATTTTAATGGAAATAGTCGCTCCTCTTTATAGCAATATCATTTAAGCATTATGCAGTGATATTCCGTCTCTAAATAGAACATCCTTCAATTTGTAAGAATACAGAGAGTGGATACTTAGTAAACATGGTTTGTTACCCAGCATAATTATCTGCTTCCATTCTCACAAGCCGGGAGCATGCGAGGTGGGAATTGCACATTAGTCCAGGATTGAACTGTATGAATCCGCTAATTGCTAATGATTGATGTTCGTCCGTGGTTGATAAACTGTTATCAGAGTTATTAGTAGTTCTTCACAGGTTTGACAGTCGTGACTAGGAATGTGCTTGTTCTATCCGGCCAGAACGTAATGTCATTGGGGTCAACTAATGAAGATAGGTTAGAGCTAAGCAGTGCTGAATCATGTTAGTACGAAGACAACATCAGAATACAAAGTTCTTTTGATCGTCATGAAATAGTCCATTTTATGAACCATGAAAAATTATAAAGAACGTTCAACCATGGTGTAGGGGAGAAGTAAGCCTTACGGTAGCAATATCATATTGCGATTGGTCCACTGAAAACTTATAATGCTATTTACAGGAAATGAGAAAAGACGGTTGTGAAACATGACCTCTCACAGTTGTGTGTGCGTGTTTCTGCCAATGTCTAGAAACACACAGCGCCCGATGCTCTGATGAAATGATCACATCAGGGAAGAACACACTAATGACAGAAATACATGTAAAATGGTTAACAAATGATACGTTAAAAACATAAGTTCTTAATTGGACTGTAACAGCAAAGACATGTAGGTTGCAAAGATGTATTACAAAGGTGATACCTGCTGGGTAATATTTGGAAAGTAGATCTTGCTGCTTTTTGGGGTTGTCTAAAAAATCTTGGACTGCGACGTAAAAGGAGAAAAATACCTTCAGGCTATCTCTCATTATCAGATTCTTGCAGACAAAGAACCAATTTTTCGCTAACCTCAGCATATTACCTCGGCTCGCAAGGCTCCTAGCTTGATAGCTGCGAATCCTTTCTCGTCACGGTCGCGACTGGCGCTTAATTACGTCGCGTCTCCCGACTCCCTGCAGTTATAATCAAATAAACAGGGGATTTGGTCATAATAAAGATTCGAGAAAATCGATGAAGGTTCGCCGAACTTCATCGATGCGAGGAACGTCGTCTGAAAGGTAAAGATTCCGCACGCATATTGGAATATCATCCTGCGAGATGAAAAAAGCAAACAGTATTGTTTTTTAAGACTACCTGAAGCCACGGGGTATCTGATTCATTTACAGTACAGGAAACATTTTATCTTTTAACCAATATTTGCCATTTTTTACGAGTACGTTTAGACCAGAAACACAATATGTGGGTTTCTTCACATTGTGCAAAATGTACGTGTTTTACACTCACATCTTCGATACTTTGCAGGTGACTACGTATTTTTCTCACCTCAAATCAAAGAAAATATCAAGATCCTCGGCATGCCGCATTCTGGAAGGGTGAGGGGAATACTGTCAGAGGGAGAAGTATGAAGAACAACAAAACAGTACATCCCTTCGGTGTCCAAGGAGATACGAGATAAATGGTTACAAGAACAAATAAATAAGAGCACTATAAACCTTTTAGGTTATTGATATATTTACAGCAGATATCCCTCTTTGAGTGTCTTTTTAAACAAACATTCTCCAGCCTTGTAATGTCTTTAATCCTTTTTCGTTGAAATTTTGTTTTGCTTCTCATATTTTTCTGTTCATCACAAGTAAATGTATGATTGAGAATGGTTCCGCCACAGTTGCTTTAATCCAAGCGCGGCCATTAAGCCAGTCCACTTAACGGTTCACCCTGGAGTAGGTGGGATGTTAAAAGCTAATGGGACCTAAGTGGCAAGAACTTTTTCAGCCGATCATGTTATTCTCTTTCAAAATATGATGTCCTCTGCTTGCGTGAGGCGCACGGAACTGACGGCGATTTCGTCAATTGCTATCTTAGTTGGGTTTGTGCAATCCTTGATTTTATAATTGTAATATTATGGAAAACGTTATAGTGTGAGTGAAAAGATAACATAACACACAAGATGTAAAGATATTTTTTAACATATGAACTGGGTGATCATTCTATTCCATTTAGGTCGCAGTGTGACCACCGCGGGATCGCTGCCCCAGTGAGTGGGGGTGTTACTAGTGGCACAGAGGATCAACCTATGCGTACAGATGTACTTCCCTCTTACCTAATCTTGGCTTATCGAGCTCAAAGCCTATCAAACACGAGTATATCAACTTGATAATAAGCTTTTGATCATTGATCTCACGTGAAGCAACCCTGACCATACTTGTTGACCATCGAGCGCTCTGGTCAATTTTAGGTACCTCAGCGGTCGCCAATTTCGTACATGTTGGCGACATTCCACCTTTACACAGGCCGTTATCGGCCCATCCTACCATCTTTAGTTGATTTGTCCGATGCAGTTGGGTACATTTTATACGTATGGCCGAGTTTAGAGACGATTCGACTTCACCAGGTTAGTGGTCTGAATCGGAAACGGTTTGTTAATTTGTGATCAATTGCAATGAATTAATCATCGTAATAACCCGTATTATGTAATTAGCTTCTACTCCGGAGTGCCTAATTGATACAGCGCAACACTAATATCGGATTCTCTGTGACATTGTGTGACTTTCAAGCTTAGTATGTTTCTTAGTTTGTTTTTACAATGTATCTATTTTAGCATCGTAGTTTTCAATATGTAATGGAATATTAAGCAGCGGTTAGGGAAGGTGCCCATCTCCGTTTCTACAGCCCTTGGGCCACACAGGCCAATACAGAAGGTGGCTAGTCCAGTGGAAATGGAGTGTGTTCAATTTCCAAACTCCTTCTTATAAGACCTCAAAGGCTTAGTGCTGAATGCTAATCAAAGAGAGTATTAGGACACGTGCCATCTACAAAGTCTTTGGAAGAACCTATCCCTCTAGGCAATGACAGTGGCAAATATTTGTCCTTATCACATATCAATACCCGAGCAATCTCTCAGCTTCCCCAGGTAACACCAAGATTTACAGGCAGCTCATGTTTTGGAGACAAGTCTATTTCCGATCCAATTTGATACGGGAATGACACATTGAATGCACCACAATTGTTGGTTATCTGCGATACAGTAAAATGTTTTAATGTATGACAACAGCACGTCCCTGTGGGTACTAGCTTTTACCGGTAGCTTCAGTCATGCGTGTGGCCTGATACATTAGACGACATTGTACATTGACATGGTATATCAGGACTCCTCAATAATGTAGGATTCACACCTCGCTACATTAAACACCCTGCACCGAGATGAATCTAAATTGTACAGTCGGCGGTCTCTCATCGGGGGCTTGCCAAGGAAGTTTCCTGACGTCAGTCTATTAACCTTCACACCCGCCTGGTGTGCTGAACCTGGGGCGGCAAATGTAATCGACATGTAGGTGTGCATAGTTCCCTTGTGAATCAGCTCAGCTCCTGCAAGAAGGCCCTGATTCCACTAGACGGCGATCGTGCTGCGATATCGATGCGACCTAGACTGGACTTGCGTACCCCTTTTATGTACTTTTAATGATTGCGATATCATGCAAAGTGTAAAATTATGTCTGAAAAGACAGCAAAACACAAAAGCGTCAAAATATTTGTTTCTTTATCTATGCAATTTGTTAAGCATTCTTTTTAGCGCAAATGCTATACACCATGCTTCAAACAAGGAGTACACATGCACATGTAGCTGTTTGATGTTACATTGTGAACATGACATTGGTCCCAGCGCGGCCGCAGCGATGTCGCCACCCCAGCAGAATTTAATGGGGGAAGGTCATATCCAATTGAATACCCACATTCATCCCATACATAGGATACAATTACTTATGTGAATATACGCAAATCAGGATAGTGCTCAAATGTACCTGTGTTTGCAACGGTCTTCGGTGAGCGTTATTTCTGCAGCTGTGATTATGATGCTCGCTAGAGCATAGAAAATACTTGGATGTTTGAAGTCAACACGATCGTACGAGTTAATAAAACATCAATCTATCGCATTTATGTGAAGAATGAGCCTCAAAAATAAATGCATCACCGTCATATGGTATTCATTAAATAGTTTGAGTTACTATTTAGCTTGTTTCAGTATGTCCCGTTCTCCTTCTGTATTGGGCATCAAAGATTGTCGTGTCCCGAACCCAGCAGTCTCAGGTCTGTCAAGGTGGTGATTATATTTCAGCCATACCATAGGTATGGTGAAATATATTGTATTCGTAATGTTTCTTCTTTCTCCTGTCAAATCTTCAAATTGATTCATCTCCGTCGTTCCTGAACCGAATGGCCTGAAATTTGGCACAAGGGTAGAGTGGGCCAATACCTTGATGCTTTTTTTTTTTTCATTTTTTCCATATCTGCCTTTAAAATGATTTTATTCATGTTTTTTGCAATTTTTACATATATTTTGCTCCTCTGTACCCTGGTATTACAGCCGAATGATCTGAAATTTGGTACAGAGGTGCCTTGATCATATGCCCACAAAGATCCAATAACAGTTTTGGCATACGGTACAACAAAATGCTTAATTTTGACATTTTTTGCCATTTTTTTCCCCAAAAAATGACATTTTTGGCTCCTATACCCTCATTTTACAACCAAATGATCTGAAATTTGTAATAGAAGTGCAATTTACATATGCGCACATGGGTTCAATAACTTTTTTGGCATACAGTACAACAAAATGCTTAATTTTGGGATTTTTTGGCCATTGTTTGACCAAAACCTTACGCTTTTGGCTGCTGTTCCCTGGTCTTATAACCAAATGACCTAAATTTTGGTCAATAGGTGCACTAGATATTCATTCAAATGACCCATGTATAATTTCTGGCATAAACCACTTCAAAATGATATATTTGGGGATTTTTTTGGTAATTTTCCACTAGCCAGAGGGTCAACGACCTTGAGGTCGTTGACCTCTCCCACCTGAAGACAACATGTGCACACAGTGTCTCTATATATAGTAACTTGATTAAAGAGGGAACCAATCACGTAGCCTGAGTCAACATCCCGAAGGGTATTGGCAGCCAATCAGTGAGCCTGGTGTTATCTGGAAGAGTCCATTCTGGCACGGAGGGGGAACATTTTTTTTTAAATTCATCTTTGGACTGTTGATTACATAAAGTCTCTCAGTGGGAGTATTTTTGAACTAGTCTATTTTGCAATTTTACATTGGGTGTACGGGAAGAGTCCATTCTTGCACGGAGGGGGCATTTAAAAAATTCGTTTATGGACTTTGGTGATTTGATATGTCAAAGTGTTTCAGTGTGGTTATTTTTTGACTGGTGTATTTTGTAATTTCACGTAGGTTGTGCTGGAAGAGTCCATTGTTACATGGAGGGGGATTTTTAGAATCCATTTTTGGGACTTTGGTGATTACTCCAAGTCCAATTTTAGCGGATGTATTTTTGGATAGGGGCATCGCAAGAAGAGTCCATTCTTGCATGGGGATGTTTTCAAATTTAGTTTTAAAGAGGTGATGACTCAATATTCCATTTTTAGCGGAAGTGTTTTTGGACTTGTCTATTTTACCTTTTCATGCCTTTTTTGCCTAGTTCAACTTTGGACTGGGTTGTTTATTAAATCAAAAGGCCATGTTTTCGGTGGGAGTATTTCTAGACTGGTCTATTGTGCAAATTCACATGGGGTGCACTGGAAGAATCCATTCTTGCACTGGGAATTTTGTAAGATTCATTTTTGGGTGTCATTAAGTGTCATTAGTAGAATTGACGTTTAAACAAAAGTGTTCCATTTTTGCACATGGGTGATTTTGGAATAGTCTATTGTTGCATGGGGAGGGAGATGGCTGAAATATGCTGTATTTGCTCTCAAGCAAATGTCGGCTTTTCTAGTAATTTAGAAGCTTCTATCATTATATATCACAATACACTGTATCAGCTTTTCATGACAGTAGACCTACTTCGTCCTGGAGTTTCAGGGACACGCGAGAAGAATGGTGTGTTAGTTTGGCAATAGCTTCGTCTGTTTGTGGAGCCCTGACAGAGTCAATGCGTAGTTTGATAAAAGGTTGACTATGAATGCACACGCAGCGATTGAATGCATGTATTCAGAAGTGCCACGCACACTCGCATGTTCAAAAGCCAGCTATTGAAACAGTAGTCTTTGGAACGATCGTCTTTGGATGTCATTAACAGGCATGATAGCAAAGCGCTACTGATGGAGGTTATCTTCAAAACACTTCATCTGTCAGATGAATTTTCTTGTCGAAATGACGCCCCTAGCAGCACTTTCACTGTACACAATTTCAATGTCGGTTTATAAGCTGAATACAATGGCAAGGTACGAAGGTCAGCTTAAAACAGGACATAAAACAAGATCGTATATTGATGAGGTCACTGGCCACTCACACTCGAATGAAAGTACAGATTTATTTATCAATCTTGTAGGTAAGTCCATTCAGTTTTCGAAAAAACTGATTGCCAAGGGAGCCCTGCAACTTAACAATAATTACATAAACATAAACCGTTGAAATCTAAGTTGGAGTAACATAAATACCTTACTCCTAACCCTTGTCGTAAACCCGTCTGTTAGATGATAAGACGTGTATGGAAGTTCGATGTCAATTGCAAAAGAAGATGAAAGGAACTAGAGTATTGAAGAGTATAGAGAACTTAAGCACTAAAAGTGAAAATTCGATGATCAAGAAGATCGTTAGCCTGATTTATTCGAGCTTTTCAGGCCCGTCATTCATTCCACGGGAAGGGGCCAGTTACAGCCCTGGACAGCGGAGTTTGCGTTACACAGACTAGAAGATTGTCAGTCACGACAAGCCACGGAACCTCTTTAACGCGCATTCCAGATATCCTCTATAGCAGAGCACTCGTTTGACACGTTTCAATGAGTACATGTACATGCACAAGGACGATTTCCTTTTATCTCGTTCCTGTACTCCAGCCTGTGATAATGATTGGAAGTCCAGTCAATTAGGTAGCGGTAATCCTTAGTTACACGCCATTGGAGCAACAGGCGGACTGTGGAATGGATAGACTACACGGAGGATTACCGGCTTGGACGATAATCCCCTCATCTTTATTGATCTTCAAAAGTCTTCCACCACGCTCTTAGCTTGCTCGTTAGGCCCACATTCCACGGGTTTTTAGGTGAAAAATACGCGCACAACCCTCTGTCGATCTTAATATCATGGCTGAAGATCGTGGATAATGTGAAAAGGGTATAAGGACCCTGCCAAGTCCCTCGGTCGTACCGAGGTTGCCGCCCAAGAGGAATGGCGGTGTTACCAAAAACAACCGTCTTCTGTGAATCTCGGTCGATAAGCCATAAACATAGAATGACTGATACGTGCATCGCTGGGTTCATTCCACAACTAATCCTACCCTGTTATTCATGGTCATAGGTGTTAAATATAAAGGCTGCTTTGTTATTGGAAAGAATACTGGGACTATTTTAGCCGTCACTGTTATATTAATAAGGATGCTAAGATGTACACCTCGATTTTGTACTTTGTGTAATGGTTGTTGCCATACAGTGTACATACCGTGCACAATTGGCGTGCAATATTTATGTTATAAAGCACCTCTATGTATAAATGGACCGGAAAAAACTTACTGCATGCAATCTGTTATCGGTAAATATTTTCAAGTCAACTATGGGTCTCTGCAGAATCTAAGTTACGCCGATTGTTATTAGTCTAGACATTGCCAACAATAGCATTAGAGAAGTCTCTCTTTTATACAATAATTTCAATCACTGCCCATTGCCAGATATACGTCTCCAATGCCTCTACCATGTACTTGCAATTAGCCTTCGGACATGAGCTTGCAAATAAACGTAGATATTAGGTTATATTTATAATGTACTTACAAAACGATGAGCCTAGTAAAGTCTGATGGTGAACCCCTGTGAAAAATTGCACCTGATGTGTAGTGAGGACTTATATACATGACATTACATTGGGACCCGTGTCATAAGGATCAATCTCAACTTCATTACCTACCCTGATAGTGGGGGGTACGGTACTGCAGGTTGAAGTCACGCTATGGTAATCCCAGTAGAACATCTGTTATCTGTCAAACTACTTAAATACCTGCTGCGAGTATATACATATACAATCAATGGTTTGTTCATGGTGTTTATCACCGTGTATTTTGTAAACATGAACATCCATTTTCTTGTATTGTTGCATCTCAAAATATGGCCTATTGCTCTTCATGTTACTGTAGCCTGGTTGACATGTTGTCATGACGAGAAAATTTAATCAAAGTTCGAATCATTGTTGAAATGTACATGTGGCTGGTCAAGCTACTAGTATCCATTGCAATCAAAGTATTAACAACTTAGTGAAACGTCTCTTGCTGTTGTTCTACACGTTTTGTCAGATAAAGAAGCTTTTGCATGTCTGCATCTGTGTATGTCTATGTGTGTATGTCTATGTGTGTCTGTCTGTCTGTGTGTCTGTGTGTCTGTTTCTGTGTGTCTGTCTGTGTGTGTGTGTGTGTCTGTGTCCGGGTGTGTCTGTCTGTGTGTGTCTCTGTGTGTGTGTGCCTGTGTGTGTGTATACATATATACCCTCTATATATGTATATATATATATATATATGTGTGTGTGTGTGTGTGTGTCTGAGTGTGTTTGTCTGTGTGTGCGTTAACAGCATAACTTGGGAAGCCATGAATTGATCCTGATGATATTTGATATGTGGATAATATAAGGGGGCCGGCTTGCAGCATTGCATGCACCATGCGGAGCAGGGTCAAATACACATATTTAAAAGGAAACTCTACAAAAGTCTTCCTTGCTAAGATAAGTCTTTCATGCTTTGAAAAATTTATGCTATTTGGGTAGAGAAGGTTAGCAGATGAGAAACGTTATGCAAATAACGACCTTATTTACATAATAGATGGTAAATAATTATCATACTTCACCCGAAAAGGTTAATATCATTTGGCAGAGGTACGAGGTCGTGGAACTCTCGTTTTATTTTGATAGTATGACATTTCTTGTATGCGGCATTCATTTTGTGTATTTTTTTTCACATGAAGAAGATGACAGAGATGTAAGACGGATACAAAGTGTGCATTTGAATTTTACAGCTTTTTACAGGCCCACAATAAACTCGGTGCTGAATCCATCCAAACTACCGGCTTCTAAACGATACAAATGCACCAGTCTTGGTATAATAGACTATCAATGGCGATACTCTTAGACATTCTAGAATCATCTAGAATTTTTCGGCAAGGACAGGTTTAAAGTAGAATTGACGATTCGTCTAACAAGCAGGGTCTGGCGTCCTCATTTCGTGGTAGACTGTACGTTTTGTTTTAGGCATCAATCGTGAAACGGCAAGCCTCTACGTCATACCTTTATCCAAACGGATTTAACCGCAATTTTGTTAGTGTCAAAAAGCAGTGACAGATGGATTCAGGAAAGATTTTGTTGGCCGTTTGTGAGGCAAAACTCGATACATCGACGGACTTCAAGCTGACAGGAAGATTAGGGGCGTCACATCGGGGGCAGAAGAGATCAGGCCCCGGGACTTACGGTCTGCATTTGAAGTAGGTCTTGGTGGGTTGAGGACGGCCTCTCTTTCAACATGGAACATAAAAAACACATGTCACGCTAATGGACGCATGGCGTCAACACCCATAACCTCGTATCTCCTCCATACTCTAAATGTGTCTAAATATAGTCTTCCAGTCAATGTTGAAGCAGGAAGACGACCAGCTGCAAGTTTAAATCCAGTTCCGAGCGGAAAGAGCTTTAAAATGACTACTTCCGACTACTCGAATGAAACCTAGGAAGATCTTGACGACGGAGACGTGCTGTCTCTAGATAATCAAATGTCAGATGCGGATGTACTTTCGAGTTGCTATCTTCGGCAGGGTAGTTATATCTTTGCTTGATTGGACTACCAGGATATATATGTTTTAGGCAAGGACAAATGATAACAGTTTGCGACGATTCTGCATTTATTTTCTTTCACCTTCAGCGTTTCCAGGAGCTTCCACGATTGGGCACGGCCTTGTAGAGGAACCTTGTACTCACCATGTGTATGTGAACCTGAGTTCTACAGCTGCAAATCATGTCAGCAAGTCCACAAACCTCTCAAAAGTACCTGTGTCACAGACAAAATAGAAATCAGGACGATAAATCGTGTGGCTTACCTAGGTGTGTAATGATGGGCATAAAAGCTGAATGGTACGATAAATGGCTTCAGAGTTCTTACACTTTGAGAGTTTTCCACAGATGATTTAATGGGTGATGTTATTGGATTCCTGATACATCTTTACCCGTGAGGACAGGATCAGAGTCCTGACTGAAATGGGCTATATGTCACTGTGTAAGCTTTATTCTAATTTCCTCTTCACGCCAGTTTCAACAGATGCTAGACCCGACGTAAAACAACGATGAAATATAATGATACTACGAGGGGCGTGCAATTAGTAATGGTCCTGACCCATTTCCCATAGCAGGAGATTAATGAAACTTGGCACAGTTATTAGTCTTTCTCTTCATAGGAATCACCCAGAGTTATGCATTTCTCCCATCGTTTGATGCAGCTCTGGACACCGATTTTGTAGGACACCCCAGGTTGGTCCTCCAACTGATGCCTCATCAATGGCACAAGAGGGACGACCAGGTCTGGGAGCTGTTTCCACAGACTTCCAGCCACGTTTGAATTCAGGATGCCAGCGTTTTACAAGGTCATATGATGGGGCATCATCACCATAAGTTTCATTTATTTCATCAAAAGTCTTCTTTGGTGTGCGTCCTTTCAAATACAAAAACCGGATCACTGCGCGACACTCAACTGGTTCCATTTCACACCTGGTCCATTTCGCACCTGACTAAGTTCAAACACCAGTAAATCAGAAACCACAATTAGTTCAGAGCTGTCTTTTGCAACATAACCCATAGAGATATGAATTATTACACAGACAAAATTTCATTTAGATCAGACAACTGGAAGTGGGTCAGGACCATTACTTATTGCACGCCCCTCGTAATAATATACATCTATTGGATAAGCAACTCAACAAGCAAACAGACTGTAATAGAGAAAAAAAACAGAATTCGGGGGAAATATCAGAAGTGACTAGTATACATTTTAACCAATTGCTATTATGATGTACGGAATGTAACTTAGAGAATGTAGGTCAAGAGGAATGTCATCCACATTCAGCCGGTATATGAGCTAATGAATTATCGAATTCTCACATTCATGTCGATATCGTTTAATGCAATATAGACTATAGACACAACTGCTTTGACTGAGTGCCGCCAGTGGACGTGTGTTGGACGTGTGTTGCTGGACTTGTGTGGGACGTGTGTTAGACGTGTTTGGGACGTGTGTCGTTGGACATGTGTGGGATGTGTGCTGTCCGACGTGTGTTATCCGTGTGCGGGACGTGTGTTGTCCGTGTGTTGTCCGTGTGCGGGACGTGTGTTGTACCCATGTGTGACACCAAGGCGACAGGCAGTGGATGATCGTGCGTCTGTTTTAAGCCAGCTATCTTTTTATGATAAGTTTACTGCAAATTCTTGTCCGAGGGCTAATTGCAAGGGACAAAAGATGACAGGCAAATAATGGTTATCAGTATAGTAAGCGACTACTCTAGTCTAACTTAAAGATGTAACTTATAAGCTCCAACTCTTCTTTCTGCTTAATGACAATGCTGTTCTGACTGGAAGAAAATACCATGCCATCCAAAGAGATTTCATGTCAACTCAAATTTCCCATTATAATCATTATGTTAAGAAATTTAGTATACAACATTGTCGTGATTGACCACTGAAATGTAGAAGCGACACCTACCGGTTTATCGATGATTGTCATCCAACAGTTATTGAACTATTTTAGGCCATGTTGATTTGGTTATATGGATGGCATCCTCTGGGAACCCAAAAACTGATGCGAGCGTGCGAATAGATAAAGTTTGACAAAAAGCTTCCACCGTTATGAAATTTAAGTAGCCAGGAAAGTAGAACAGATGACTGAATAGATACAATATAGTACTGTATACCGAACAAAAGATTCATCATTTTTGTTCTTTCAGATCTTCTTTGACCTTGGAAAATTCTATGACATTGTTATAAGTTTCCCGATATTGTTTTTGCAATCCACGGCATATATATGCTTATTCTGAAGCTGCTTTGTACGATTTAGAGTATGGTTGAAAACTTTAATTTTTGGAAACGGCCGAAAAGTGATGCGCGCGCAGATGTCATCCATGTAATCATATCAACATGGCCTTAGTTTAAGATGGTAATATATGTCACTTATATCTACCCGCGCAGATAAATAACACTCACTCGATCAGGGAAGCCTTGTACCGAGACCAATATTCTGCACTGCTCTACTACAGAGGCAGATAACTTAGAAGCGCCTCCCAGCGATATATGTCCAAAGGTAAGAGGCCTGTTGCATCAATACGTAACGTTATAGCAACAATGGCGGAGAAGTTTGGACACCAAAAGAAAACGCCAAGCATTATTCTTAGGGGATTCAAGCAATATTCTTAGAGGATTCAAGATTACTAATGCATTTCGCCCTATATATGAAATGAATAATTCGTTCGATGATTTCGGAGTTACTGAAGAAGCTTTACAGTAAATTATGAAAACCTTAAATCTTTGTGATTGGGGGAAGACACTTTTGAATGACACCAGGGAGTATACAAACTGCATTCATTCAATAATACCAACAATGTTAGGTTAAGCCTACATTGCATGCATCCTGCCTATTCCATTAGATTCGGCTGTATTCTAGCTACACTTTACGGATAAATCGTTTGAAAGATAGCCGAGTCAACTTATCTTCAAGGACTATGTACTATTTGAATGTGTGTTGTTGTGTGACTCATCTGTGTTGGTAATACATAGTTACGAAGTTGAGCTTTGTTCCAACACAAAAGAACAACTCACTATGTACTATATGACGGACAAGCATGTGCTAGGAGCAAACGTTCTGTAAACGTGCCACAACAGGGTCTATACATACCAAGTCCACAGTCAGATCGATGTCGGTTTTGAAGCTGGACTTGGACTTACAGCAATGTAATAGACCAGCTGCCCCGACGTCTTGCGGTCAATAACAGTGTGAATGCAGTTCTCGTGGGAAAGCTGTGGCTGGCTTTCACACACTCAATAATGATGCTGGGCCAGGTGATATCTCACTGCACTTGGAGCACCGGTGCTGCATTTTGTTTATTTTTTTTTTGTCTTCTAAGTCATACGTTTACATATTACTCGATCTGGAAGAAAGCATAGTTTCAAGTCCAACGAGTAAGTTATGCATATGAAAAGCGATATATAATCTTCGATACGTGATTTGAATCATCAAACCGAAAGTCTAAAGGTAATAACTAAAAAAGATGATCTCGATCCAGTTATCAGCTCACTAAAGAGCTAGTCTTTCACTGGTCGTGACAGAGAGGACAGAAGCTATGTACAGTATTTACAGGTTCATTGTGATGATGATGATGATAATGAATGGTTTATTGGTTTTAAAAAATCACTCGCAGCATGTTTGGCTGAATTGCGGATTTCATACAAATAATTGTTGTCCTGCCAGAGCTAATTCTAGAAATATTAAAACATCTATATCATCAATTATATCTTAAACATATAAATAACAAATAAAATTCTGACATTGCTAAAACCAAATTAAGTGCGTGTAGCAACACTTTAAAGCACAACAGATATCCTGAGATAAAGTCATTAGGCATTCAAAGGCGCACAACGTAGGGGATCGGCGAGTTTCTTAGTCTGCCAGTCCTACATTTCACATGTCGATATTTGTCACAGTTTCTGGTGGATCTGTTGTGATAGACCGATCCCTTTGGTGGTAATATTGACGGTCTGTGTCTTTCCAAGAAAGTTCCGAACTTAAAACACAGCTCTTGTACCAAGGAAATTCCCCTAGCTCTTTTCGACAAGCACAATGAACAGTGGACCACAGCTTAACCGGTAGTACGAAATGATATAAAACAGCTTAAAAATCGAAACATTATATTCTTTTACCAGGTTTGTGTGGCAGTTGTAATGGGGTCAATCGGATGTAAACATGATAGAAAGTGCCGTGAGTATTTTGTATCGGCGTGCCCTGTTCATGTTGTGGAGTCAGACGTAGGCACTGGCATAAGGTCTTCCTTGGAGCAAACACATCTGAACCACAAACAGTGAGACTCTTGCAAAGGTAGCTGCGTGAGCAACATACAGCGCAATAGGCAAATAGTAGTGGACAACCTCAAGCCAACCGTACACACTCACGCCACATCTTCGCAAAAGGCGCTGTAGCCGCATAGTTCCCATTGAGAACTTTATCTAAGCTAACCACCGGGCTAGTATCGCCTTGCGTGTGGCTTCTTTAATGGCCAGAGCTCGAATGTCTTCTGGCTTTGATAGGCCAACATACAGATCAATATCTCACCGAACTTCCTGAACCATCAAAATCTGCAAACAGAGGCCATCTACCTTTGGATGAAAGTATGACCGCATTGATCCAAAAGAGCCTATATCCGTTTATGATATCTAATGCTTTTACCCATTAATATCATTATCTAGATCTAATTTTGATCGCCCTTCAACAAAGAACAAATGAAATAAATATCGCCTCACCTTGCTATGCTCACCTATAGCAAATGATATGTTGTCCTGGCACCTGTTCA
Organism: Branchiostoma floridae; assembly: GCF_000003815.2. NCBI lineage: Eukaryota > Metazoa > Chordata > Leptocardii > Amphioxiformes > Branchiostomatidae > Branchiostoma > Branchiostoma floridae. The sequence continues at coordinate 14,622,948 of NC_049982.1, forward strand.
TCACACTGCTCACTTTTTCCTTCCAGTTTATTTTCTCACTTGCATGTCCGGTGAAAACCCTACGATAGAAATGATCTTGGTAATTCCCGACAGGAGTTCGAGCAGTCCGCCAATTAGCGCCTGTCTCAATTATATTAGTGTTCAAAGTGTTCTCTTCCGGCACCCTCCGGACCCAAGATGGCGGTGTCTCCCTTTCATGTTGTTTTTGGCGAAGTACTACAAGACATCGATGCAATACAAAAGGGACTTGTGTGTAATTGCATTCCCTCTCCTAATGAAGAGAAGTACGTGCTAGAACATCCACGTGTCATGGGCCAAACGGGAATCTTCCGCAGAGACATGACATGAGCTGTGAGGTTGTACCGGGCAGGATCTATCTTACATAGACGAGACAGGCACGGGCCATTGTATTAAAATACCAGACACTTTTTTTTACAGAACTTCAAACGAAAAGTAAATGCCCACCTCAGCGCCACTCGCTAGCGTACTGTATTGTAAAATGTTGTTCAGTTCAGCACAGCTGTTAATGATGAGGTGGTAGCTAAAGCATAGATAAATGTAAAAGTAAAAAAGAATATGATTGTGTACCTACAATATTGCCGAAAAAACTGTGAATTTTCTTTTGTCTGAAATGTTTTACAAGATCAAAAATCGATTCAGGGTCTCAGCAACCAAGTTGATCTAAGATCACATCTAGAATCTTCTTAAGCCAGGATGAGACCATGTTTGTCTAGAGTGAAGCTCATAGTGACTAGATTTGTAGGAGACGCCGAAGCGAATAAAAAACATTGACCTGCAGAGGTATACATTTGTTATCCCCATCATCCTTAATGGTCGGTCCCTAATCAAATCAATTTTAGCCGATGTGGGCAAGAGCGTGCAACTATGTATCATGTGATGTCGTTAAACTCATACCACATGTTGTCTGCCCGCGTCAGGCCAAACCTATCCATATCAATTGCCGATGATGAGAAGCTTTCAGAACCTTTGTAGCGATCTACCCTTACGGACATACCCAGTATGTATTGGAGTTACATCAATCTCATATCACACATCCACAACCAATGTCGCTGGTGGAGCATGCGCAGTCTGAGCAGGTTTCGGCCACGCATATCCTTCGCGACAACCATGTCACTACCATTTCACAGCCAGAACATGACCTACTTCCAACCGAGTCCCAAATACTTTCAAATTCCGGCCTACTCTCTGCGGGTCTACCGAAAGTGCGAAAAGGAACGAAAAGGAACGAAAAGGAACGAAAAGGAACGAAAAGGAACGAAAAGGAACGAAAAGGAACGAAAAGGAACGAAAAGGAACGAAAAGGAACGAAAAGGAACGAAAAGGAACGAAAAGGAACGAAAAGGAACGAAGTATGAAGCAAATTCAAATAAAATCGATGGTAATATTAGGAAAAGGTAAACTGTGATCGGCAAATGCATTTTGCGGCTTGTTCCACGAAATTCCTATAGCAATGGTTCAATGGAGGAATGAATATTGATGAGACCTATCTATGCATATCTATGTTCATGTACGTGTTAATGTGGTTATAACATTCCTTAGAATATCCATATTACATTTATATTATAAAGTTTCACAAGAAGAAATGGATTATGTTGAGAACGATTGCGCATATTTTATCATAAAAAGCCATGCTATGTGGATATAGTTGTTTAAAAAATGCAATGATAGCAAAGTTACAAGTATATGTATTGCACAATTTGTAAGAACTTGACCTTAGAGAAATATAGGTCGAATGTTCGAACCCAGGGAAGTCGACGATCGGAAGTTCGAGCCCAGCATGTTGGGAATTATTCTTCCTTCCTTTTTTTCACACTTTCATTAATATCAATACAACGCCTTAAATTTGTTTTGCAACCAGGACATCAAAACCCGGCATTGGGATGGGGATGGATTTTTTTATCATCAGCGAGGGCCTGATGTCGGTCGCAAGAGGCAGAAATTTATTTGTGTTGAATATGACGGAAAATTGTTGACAGAAATTGTATTTCCCAATATCCTTTGCACAAATTCCTCACGTTGGCACCTTTCTTCCCGCCAAAATGATGAATACTCATTGTACAACTTGATGAAATCTCTTTGGTACAATGCATATATGTCTCTCCTTTTACAGCTTTTCTTTCGTTGTGAACGAGCGAGAAGATATGTCTCCAGTCTCCAGAAAACCATGTTGTTGGCCCTGTTGAAAGGAGCTGTCATGCTCGTCGTGGGGCAGCAGTTTATTATCATATCTTTCCTGACCGGATTTCGCGGGTCATTTGCATGCGGCGCTCCCCTCTAGGGAGAATAAAAGCCACCCAAATACAACAAAAACGTTACAATCTTGCCTCATCCTGAAAATGTATAATAATCGATATTCATCTACCACCCACTGAATTTTAGTCCTAACTTTCTTATCTCAGTTCCGTTTCTTTGTATTTCGCAGATCTTCAAAGAATAATTTAGCCACACAAAAACGACAGCCTGAAACAGCGCTGTAAAAATTTGATAATGTCAAATTCTCGGTAAAATAAAACACGTTTCATAGGCTTCTAACGCCCGCAGTACCGATTCCTTATATTCTCATTGATTTTATTTAAGTTTGCTTCATACTCCATTCCTTTTCGCTCCTTTTCGCACTTTCGGTACTTTCCTTTTCGTTCCTTTTCGTTCCTTTTCGTTCCTTTTCGTTCCTTTTCGTTCCTTTTCGTTCCTTTTCGTTCCTTTTCGTTCCTTTTCGTTCCTTTTCGTTCCTTTTCGTTCCTTTTCGTTCCTTTTCGCACTTTCGGTACACCGCTCTCGGCCTACTCTCAGCCATTCCGACTTCTGACCGCAGATTGTCGACCCTCGCTGATTCTACTGCCAACTGTCTAACGAACACACCTTTCTCACGCGGCGGCCATGACAGATCTAAAACGAGTTCAATGAGGCAAACAAAAGACTGTCCATCATAATTAGCAGTTCAACTAATGATAGTATGCAAATTAGAAAATCTACCAATGAGAGAATGACCGCATGTCCGTCAAATATTTGCATTATTATGTTTTTATTGTGCATCTCTAAAGGGACTATGGGATCAGTCTACGCTGCCCTAAATCGCGAACATAGTTCGGTGCATAACACTAGTTATAACATTTATTATTTAATCTTACATCGTGAAAATCTATGAGGTTTGGGGGAAAACTAAAAAAGATGATTTTAGAAATAGTTTTTGCCTGTTTGTCTCATTGACATCGTCTTCGACCTATCATGGCCGCCGCTTGAGAAAGGTGTATTGAAATGGACTGTGCTAGCGATTTTTAAAGGGGGTTAATTTCGCTTGTAATCAGAATGATTCTGTGTTTTAAACATCACCGACATATATATACGTCGAATTGGGGACAAAGTTGGCTTCAATACGGCTTTCTTCGGTTGTGATGTATTTTTGGAGGCGTACCGGTTATGTGAAGGTCGGGGGTTGTCGACACATGTTCAGGTAGTAGTCGTCTCTTCGAATGGTTGAAGTATGGTTAGGTTAGAAACTGATGGAAGAAAAAGAAATGGTCGTGGCATGGTTGGGGAGTTACATTTATCACTTAGCCACGTCACGTCACGATCACTGCTGACTTGCTCCCAACCTGTTCACAAGCCAGTCCAGACCTCCCGTTTACTTGTGCTATCAAATCACTCCCGAATGTTTGAACATTTTGATTCATTCGGCTGACAGGTAGGCAACTTCGCAATGAAGAACTGCCAATTACAACTTGCATGACTCCTAACTTAAACCTAATGGTCTGGGGCATTATAGACATCGTGCGAGTGTCATTACCGGTCATTAATTTCAAATGATCATATCAAAATGTTTGTTTTTTTGTCTATGGCAAGCCCCATAAATTTTGCAGGGATGCAGATGTCAAAATCAGCAAAAGAACAAAAGCGGTAACGAAGTATATGTAGCACCAACGGCAACAGCTTTATGTCCCTTTTGCTGGTCACTGTCGGTCCCTTTGTTTGAGTATCTCACTTGGCTTCAGGACGTCGGAGACGTCGCTGCGTTCCGAATTGAATTTGTGTTACCCTTGCATTGGCTTTATAATGGGAATATCATGCAAAACGTATCGATGAAATCTATTTAGTGTTCTGTCTACTAGAGATTGCACGGCCCAAGCGACGCCGCCTACATACCGCCTTAAGAACGAAGTCGTGATCCTTTTCATCGTTTGAAATTCTACACCTATCTTGATGACGGATGCATATCACCGCTATATGCGCAGGTCGTCCACCTATTACGACAGAGCAATCTAGATGAAAGTAACTACATTGTGAAAACATGGAGACGGGCGTAAAGGCTGACATTTTGTAAGTGTCTGTCCTGCAGTTATCCATCAGCCGCCCGTACATTAGTGAAATGACTATTGTGTGAGCATCAATGAAGGTCCATTATAGCTTATATAATATGATATGATATGATGGTTTATATAAGTGAAATCGTCAATGTCCCTAAGGCCCGAATTTGACTGAAAGGAGAACGCTGAGCGACCGAAATTGAAATTGTATGACCTATAAAATGTGATTTGAAAGACAAAAACGTTGCAAAAGACACTTATTTATCCATAGAATTCGGTGAAACTTCCGACGAAATTTGGGATCGCACAATGGCTGCTCAACGATGGCCACATATCAGTGGAAAGGGGAGCGGACGTCAAATCTGAACTGACAGTTTCGACTTTCTGATTCGGTTCAAATGTTTTAAACAATGCAGATGGGTGAAATATTTCCAGGTATAGTGGATATGTTTTGGTCATCAATGCCATTGATTTCACATCATAAACACTTTCACAGCGTCCCGGCGCAAAGCCACAGCTGCAGCCCCGGTAGGTACCCGAACTGCTCTGTCAGAGCCTCAGTGATTGGCGGCAGCTTGCACGGAGGAGGGTTTATAAAAGGCGTGCATGTAGTTAAGTTCGGTGGTGGCCTTTTCAAGTGAGGTGCTCAAGGCTACCTATTACAGGAGACATGTGGTGAAGACATTCACGTCCCAAAACCATAATTACTTCAGCTGTTTGATTAAGGAGCCGCAGAATCACCTGTCATCGATTCTTGCTGAGAGACATGTTGAAATCGCGAGATTTATGTCTCATCGGTACCGAGACTTGGTCTGTAATCATTCTCATGAAATACTTAGTGGCAAACGTACCTCTCTGATTGGTGTCTTTTAGCACGATAAATTTCAGTTTTCCTGTGTCTCCTGGGTCTGAATAGAAAAAACCAAAAACGCGTTTGAAAAGAAGCTGCACGTCTGCTCGATGATTAGCACCCAGCTTGTAGGTACGAGTGGAGGTATGGTGAGGTATTTGGTAGTCTGTGCTCCTCATTCCACACTTCTACATTCCGTTATCACTGCTGATCCATGCCCCTGGTGCCATATATACCTCCCTGCCCTAGTACATACATGTGGGAGTATCAACACCCCTCTGCACAAGATTACGATCATTGAGCGACCAAACATGTGACAGGTTGATGAGCAAATGTCATAGATAAAGACTGGTATATTTTTTATTGTTGTCTTTTGAATCAAACATCGTAAATTACATTTATAAAAAATATAAAATCTAGGGTCAATCAAGTCTTTTTTTGGTCCCTAAACGATTCCTTGGGGCGGGTTCACGTGTGCGTTTATATTCACGTCCGTATGATGTCCATATAGATTATCAGGTTCTACCAGGCTCCAGGTCGAAATAGGACACATATATAGCCAGATAACATACCAGCGGAGTTAGCTGGTTGCAAACCGTACAACTCGGACAGGTAACTCTACTGAACTTTTCTACATTTGTTACAATTTCAACTATCTTTGCAGCAACCCATACAGCCTGGTAGAGGCTAACAAAATCTATGAGGACATCAAGCGGACTTGAAAAGATACGCACGTGTAAACTCACCTTAAAGGCCCCCACTTCACAAGACGGCGATCGCGCTGCAACCTCAAGGAGATCTATACAACGGATTTCATAATATGAGTATCATACAAAATGGAAGTTTACTGAAGACAAAAAAAATACACAAAGCGTAAAAAGACTCGTTTCTATGCCAAAAAATTCGTTGATGACTGTTAAATCACTCGGTCGCAGGGCGGTTGCGGCCCTAGTGGAAAGGGGAAGTGAGTGATCACTGTCTAGTGGAATGGGGGCATAAGGGAACGGGTCTAGAACCAGATACTCTCTCCACTCATTCCAACCCAACAGGGTCAAATGAGGCACATTTCGCACCTCCTATTCTCACAGCAACCCCTCCCACTATACGAAAAGGCTCCCGTCCTACGGGCTTCTCATGAAGTCCCCGCGGCACCGGATATCCGTGACCGTACAGGTGGCCGGCGGTCAAGTACTCAGCTCTCTTCGCGCGCACTATTGAACGGACGGCCCAGGAATGCCGATCTGCCTTTGCCACTACTATGCGCATTCAGGTAACACAGAGACTCGGATGGGGTATATCAGTATCACAAAATGTGCTCATTTCACACAGATCACCTCACCTAACCCTCTTGAACGAAGTCCTTGATGCATTACTAAAAAAACGTTGCTCACAAAAGTGTCCAACATTTTAATTGAACCATTTCATATATAGCTGAAATAAGATCCCACAGAATAAGCAACTTGTCTCTTACAATCGAATTGTCTCTTACAGTTGAATTCCAAGAAAAAGTCGCACTCAAGAGCTAGCAGCTGCGTTCAACCTGGCATTGGAGAAGATACTTTATAATTTACAAACTTAACAAATATTCTCCATTGGATACCCATCTCGAGTGGCCACTCAAACGACAAAAGAATATGCCCGGGTCTCTGTCGATTTTAGAGGAGATGCATAAAAGTCATTTTCAGCAGGAAAGGAAAAGTAGCTTCAGGGCCTTAATCTTAATCCAAGCAACACATACTAGTACTTCATTACCTTCGCCAAGAAGGTTATATTTTGGGTAGCGTGTGTTTGTATGTATGTATGTATGTATGTATGTATGTGTGTAGAACACCGGTATAACTGGAGAATGCCTGGATGGATTGTATTGATATTTGGTATGTGGGTAGATCTTGATGACACCTGAAAACGATTAGATTTTGGGCCCCCTAGGGACTTCTTACGGTACTGCAGCGGTACTTCCTGGTTTGATATCTCAAGTTCTGGACATGCTGTAGTCATGATTTTTAAGTGGTAGATAGCTCGTGGGACCGAAAGTAAGTGGTATAGATTTGGGCACCCTAGCGGCTTGTTTTGGAACTGCAGGGCAGGTTTAGTGTCAGACTTTGAAAGGGAATATCTCAAGAAGGGATTGATGGATTGTCATAATTTTTGGTATGTAGACAGCTGAAGTGATGCTTCATATAGTTACATATTAATTATGCAAATTGAAATCTAATTTGCATAATTAATTAGGAAATCGTCTAAACACGCCCAGTTCAATTATAAGACCATTACAACATGTGGCATTTGTAAATGAGAAAAAGAAAGATATTTATAGACATATATTATGCCAAATAAAGACCTAATTTGCATAATTAATGAGAGAATGCTATAATGTCATTGTGGTTACTGACAGGAACTTCATACTTGTAGCATTTGGAAGTTATGTACAGGTGAACATCATTGAACATAAATTATGTAAATGAGGTCCTCATTTGCATAAATTATCAGAAAATGCGATTACGCCTTATTTCTTAAACATAGATTGTATACGCCTGTTGTTTGGTGAAGGAGATGATCAACTGATATAATTTATGCAAATGAGTACCCTATTTGCATAATTAATGACAGAATTAATACAGCAGTTGTAAAGGGTAGAATCATTTGGCGAAGGTTTTATTCCCGCAAGCAATTGTTCAACGTTGTTCTTTGTTCACATGAAAAGGTGTAAAATACTATCTTTTAGTCGATACGTTACTGAACCTGACAAACAAGAAGCGCTCCTGACATCTTACAAGCCACCACTAGGACCGAACAAAAACTTGTCTTTTTTGTTTGCTCCTATCCACCACAACTGCAGCAAAACAAGGGTTAGTGACATGTCACGTGATCTATAGTTGATGTAATTGCAAATCCAACTCCTCCATAAACCCCTTGACGAGCCCTCCGCTAGAAAAGCCGCTGAACACTTCACAGAGAGCAGAGCTGACGTTCCGAACAACACAAACAGGTACGTGGGTGTGTGGGTGTATATGTGTGTGCATGTGTGGCTTTGTGTTGTTGCCAGCTAATTATACTACAGGTGAGATACAGCTAGTTAAGTCAGACTATCCTGCCCGCATATGTCTGGTGAGTTGAATAGCAGTCTGTGTTTGGAGACCACTGTTAGTAACGTTACCCTATGAACTGAACCATGTTCTCGAAGTACGGTCGGCTTGCGTCGCTCCTTGTATCGCGTTACTCACTAAAGGCCCCCTCTCACTTGACGTGCGGCACGCTTGCGGCATTGCTGCGTTCGGAAGATGCTCAACGAATTTCAGAGATAAAGAACGAATTTTCTTACTTGTTGTGTATTTTGTGGTCTTCTATGTCACACTTTTACGTATTGCGCAATATCTGAATTATAACAAATCGGAGAAAATAACAAAACAGTACCGCAGTGAACGAACGCAGCAATGCCGCAAACGTGCCGCACGTCAAGTGAGAGGGGGCCTTAAGGAATAGGCTGGAAATGCCAGGATGTTTATGGAAACCGAATAGGAGGTGCTATTATGACCGCCGCTATTTTCCACTGATAGTTCTTTTTGGATAATCGAGATTGACCTTTCAGTGGGACTTGATACGTAGTTGATAAGGTTGACGTACGTTTCAACCTCTATACCTGATATCTGGGTCGATACTCAATTCTGCAGGACTCGTTTCCTGGAAGAATATCCGCCTTCATTACCCGTACCAGACTGGAGAGAATTAGTAATCCCTCAAGTTTAGAAAGTATGTACAGCAGCCAGAACATGCCTGAAATGTTTGTTATCCATGTGGTGGATGTAGTTGACGTATGTTCTTCATTCTCTGAACGGTGCCTTTAGGCTCGATATCTAATTTCAAGCCACTCTTGTGCTTTTCTTGGCGGGATTTCCTCTCCCGATGCGTAAACCCGGCTAGATACAGGTGGACATTCCTCTTATGACAAGTTCCAGGTTGCACAGATCATTTCTCAAACTTAACCTATGAGTTGAATATTGTTGACGTAAAGCCTTCACATCTTAAACGGTGTATTTGGGTCGATAGCTAATTCCGACGGGCTCACACACTTCTGTTGGCAGATATCCTCATACATTACACGCCATCCCCCCTGGCAGGTTTCACACCATTATCGTGCAGACGGAACATGTGCTATGGGTGTGAAATTTCCGCGATATTGAGGGGCAAAAAGCAAAACAATCGTGGCTGCACTGACCTGCAGTAGGTCACTTTTGTGGGGAAGATTCGGGTTTTGTTTTACAAACTACAACCAATGGGTGACGTCAAGGAGCAGAAGTTACGTCCCCATGCAGGCGCGCGAGACGGCTGTTTGTGTAGTGCCCTGGTACGTGTCTTTTAAAGGCCCGGTTTACAGGTGATGAGAGGAATACCTGGGAGTCTGCTGGCTCCTAGTTAAGCACCATCCGTCAGTAAACGTTGAACAGGTGTTGACTAACACGGAAGTCCGGACTTACATGGAGGGCGGCCAGAATGCCAGCGGAAGTTTTGACAACAGTACTGGTTGACGTTTGACAAGAAGTCATTGAGCTTGACAAGTTCAGATGCCTTCAACAGGCACTTTTGTGATTTAGATAAACGAACCGTAGCAAAAAAGGGCAAGGCGTCAGCTCATTTATGGAGATTTACGTGAGTAAACATAAACATAACTGTCACGGAAAAATTACATTTCACTTTATAAATTTACCATCTTGGTGGGGTTTTTACAATTCAGTCGATGGTTGTCATGTGCCAATGCTTGCATGGTTATCTGTTAAAACTTACACACAAAGAAATCATCATTTGTGCGGCGGTTAGTTTGGTGGAACGACCTGTAACGCGTGGCAGGACATGTCTTCGTACGTCCGCCATTCACTGATTCTTAATTTTGAAGCTTAACAAACCGACCGGCCGGACATAAGCATCCTTCTTCGTTAGCTACAAGGCACAATGTACGATTTGTCGAGTGTCCGGAACAGTGTGGATTAGCCTGCAGACATCATTACGTCTTACCTTCTTTGTGTTCCACTGTAGTAATGAGCATCGTTAAGGTTAAGAGACTGAACAGAAAAAGAAAAATTGTTTTCGACAGGAGAAGTACAAAATCAAACTCATCTAATCACTACTGTAACAGCAAAAAATTCAATTCTGCTAAACATATATAGATACGAAACATGGCACATTCAATGGTAGGTCAATAATAAATAACGTGTAATACATTGCGTAGATTACAATGGGCATCCTTCATTACGTCAGAAATGTCCCTCCGACACCAGGGAGCTCCTGCTACCTTGTAGCAAGTCTCCGCAGACTTCGTTCTTTACCGATCTTCTGCTCAAAGTAGTGTGCATTCAATTCCGTTATCGTTACTCTATCCGGTAGCAACTGTCGTCTGTGTTTGAGACAATCACTGTGGTGTGTTTGACCTCGGGCTGGGTTGTCTCAAGGTGAGAGAAAAACACGCCGTTCCTGCGTGCTGTCTGTGTGAGGGTGTACCTTGTGAGTCTGTGTGGAGATGGTAACGTTTATCTGTGTAACTGTGTGGACACAAGAGGCAGTCAGAGCTAGAACAAACATGGAAGTGAAGAAAGAGGGAGGCAAGGATTAAGGGTTTGGGAGGGAGGGACGAAAATGCAATAAAGTAAAGACATGGAAAACAGTTGGAAAACTGAACAAGCAATGTTCATAGCTATTAGTTGTTTTCTCTTTTAGTCACTTCCCCCAAAGTATGTACTCTCAAAGCAGAGGTTAGGCTCCGGCTGTTTTTACGGCATACTTTCGGCGTTTTTATCGGGCCGCGAGCGGGACATCAACAAAACGGTACAAAATAGAAAGCCCGATAAAAACGGAAAAAAAACGTTTACAAAAACAGCAGGAGCCTAACCTCTGCTTGGAGAGTACAAAGTATGAGCTTTTTGTCCAAACTTTTACCATGAAGGCATATTTGAAAGAAGTTACGTAACTTTCTTGTCAGTTCCTATGAAATCAAAGACATGGCATACCACATATCAATTTGTATACATGAGCGGTTAGGATATCAATGCAATCATCCTGCTACAGCCCGCTGGACTCCAATAGAATAGCGCCCCACAGGTGCTTCTGTTCAGTAGTACCAGTGGCACATCAAAATACACAAGGCGTTTTTGTGATCCGTCTGCTGTTTTGCTCTCACTCAGCTCATCATTAGTAGAGCGATGAAAATTCCCTGTGACCAGTTTAAAATGGTTGTCCGATATGGGTGAGGAATGGACGAAGTACAATCACTGCCCGGTATGTGTTATTATATATACATTTTGTACATGTGTGGATGTTTGAGGATTATATAGGTCCGATTCTGGAAACCTCCACCTAGGGAACGTCAATGGTATATACCGTTATTAAGTTTACCAATTACTTCGGGAATTTCATCACGCACGTGCTCAACACTTCAACAGAGTATAGAAAGTTCGCATGATTAAAGCCATGTCTGCATATGTTTTTTATCTATACGTATGTATGTATGTATGTCATTATGTTGTATCATGTTAATATATATATTCATACCTAAAGTAAAGAATAAATGAACGAATGAAATTGAAATAGTCAAATGGCCATCATATTGCACTGCATCTGCGTTATATGTGTAAAACCAGTGGCGACAATGTGTTGTTATCAAATTGTTTATATAAATATAAATGCAGTAGCTTTTAGAGGATGCCTTCAGGTAACATGGATACGGGCCTTAACTGGCATTATCCGTTTCTTGTAACGTAGCGTTTCCAATCCCAGGAGCTTTGTGTAACATTTCTGTTGTCATCAGTATTTCACTGTGAAGCGGGTGTGTTGAAAACTACAGAACGATTGAAGGATAACAGGACATATTTTGCTGATATTGAGAATCATGTGCGAACATCGGCATGTCTGTGTGCGGAGGGTCTGGGGAGGATCTGCTATCGGCTGGCGGCTGGCGGCGCCCGGGGGAGAGTGTCTCTCAAGGTCTGACCTCCTTTCCTGGCCTGCCTGCTGTATAGGATTTCAAATCAGCCTTATGATGGGACCACCGTGTACATCTCGTAATGACCTGGCAATAGCAATGCAACATGAAACTAAGCCCTTGGAGTCTGAATTTGTCTGAGCTGAGGGAGTCTCCAGGGAACACATATGTACATTAGGAAAAAAAACGTCTATGAAAAAAAACTTGAGCTCACAGAAAGAAAGTTGATAGGAAAATGTCGGAATATTGGTCCAAAATGTTCAATCAGAGATAATACACTGTGAATACATGCACAAAGAGGTTCTGAGGGTCACATATGATATTACTGTTCTTGTATTGGGGGACCTTTGACAGAACTTTGACAGGTAGCAGTTGCTGAGGTTGAAAAAGTTGCCATTTGGCAGTGGCCTGTGCGACAGAAATTGACCATACGCTTGTCCAGCTCGCTACCTACCAATAGCAAGTTTCTCTAAGTGTCTTATCCTGCATTTCTCTTTCATTGAAGTGGGTTTTCTTTTGCAAATAAGGTAAATTCAAAAGGCTTCTTACAATTAAGTCAGACAGATGCTTAGCTGGTGACTTTGCACCCTACTGGAATGTAAGATAATTGGCTTTACCTACTTGTGAATTCAATTACACAAGAAGTCACGTCCTCTCACGTTTCGTTCCATGAAAGTGATTAAATTTTTTTTTAAATGCTGTGTATCATTTGATACTGTCCTAATCACCTTTGAAGAAGAAGGCCCTTAGCTGAGGACCGTACTGGAGTTCCTGTGCCCTGTATGTTAAGACATAGGCTCACAGCCTTCATTGATGTGAGTGCCCAGCTCATATACACAGCAGAAACGCTCAGTCCAATTACAGAATGGCTTCGGGTAGTATTCTCCTCACGCTGGTCGCTCTTGCGCGGTTTTGTTAAATTCTGCGTGTGTAGGCGTTCAACATGGAAGCAAAACTTTCTGAATAGGAAATCGAAATGATGTGTCTGCTGTGGCTTGTAGGTTGTAGAAACGTTTTCATTAAATCATTTTGCACTTCAGGATGTAATGATGAAAAGATGTCTTCACTGCAGCTATAGATTATCGTGGATGGAGCATAATCACTACTATATCTTATAATAGATATCCATAAAACCTGGGGATATATCAGGAGCTCACAACGTCCGTCAGCACTTACTTCACGAACGAGGGACACGGACATGGATGGGTCAGCATCAAGCATGTTCTCAACGTTTTCTTACCAGAAGGTACATCTTCAGAAATAAGGGACAGAGTCTTTAAAAAAACTCTTGCTAAAGGATTTTCAACCCCATAAAAAACATTCACCAACTGAAAACTAGCTATATTTGATTGCCTCCTTCTTGACGTATGTGAAGAATCTTGAGGTATACATATATAAGGACATCTTGGGACGACGCTGTGACCAAGCGGTCGAATAGACAGAGCGCTCAGCGAATTTAATTGATGGAATTCAAAAAAAGCCTTTTAACGCTTTGTATGTTTTAGTGTCGTTTCAGTCATATTTTTACATTTTGCATGATATTCCACGTCAAAGGTTACACAAATCCAATAATGTTTGCGCCTCGCAGTGAGGTCACATCGCCGCAAAGTGAAGTGGGGGCTTTAGCAGACACGTGCGGTGGTTTATACGAACTCCTTGGTACTGGCGTTCCCTGGTGTTGGTGTTCCCATGGTTGTGTTTAGGCAGGACTCATGCCAATGGTCGATGTCCGGGAGATTTTGGAGCAGGCATCCTGGTGTGCGCGTGAGCAGACCTCCGCCTGAGCGATCTCCTGCCGCCAGCCAGGATCAGCCGCTGATGGATCATGTGTAGTCATCACAACTAGGCCCTAGGGAGCGCCAGGCGAGCAGTTGGTGTTTGTCGGCCCGATGGGCGTGAAGTGGGCCCTGTGTAGATCATCATTAAGTTAAAAGCGTATGGCAAAACAACTGTTGCTTCCTATCGATGTATCATAGTCTTATGTTCATATCCGTGCATGCTTCAATGTATTTAATATCGTGACATTTCTTGAACCATTGAGCTACCCAACTATCAGACATAAAACCACCACTCATGAAACAAAAAAGCCATAGTCACACATACCACAGGTGTTGTGACCATATCAAAAAGAACGATGGTCATGGTGGTTGTGGCCATAAACATCTCCACAAATTCAACAACGCATTCATCAATTGACTTATCATACGTCTAGGACACAAATCTCTAGTTATCTTTTTTTTTATTCGTTGTCCAGTCCAACCCTTTGGATTGGTAAATATATCATAAGATTAATGCTAAGATCTTGGCTTACTCGGTAATCCCTGTAATCTGTTTGCATGTCCTCCAAGGATAAGACTCTTGGCTAATTTCTGTTTGATCAAGACAAGTCACACCCCGGAGCGCTGCTGTTGGTTTCACACTGCTGATGGACCCCCCTTAAGATCTACTGTTTTACCTTTGTGCCTTCAGAAACAGGTCATTAGGGCTTTAAACAAACTACAGCCCCAGCCTCACAAGCTTACCTTACAAAATAGGTCATGAGATCGCTGGGCCTCTTTGCAATCGTATGCTCAACACGTTTGATTGGGAGAGTATCGTGCCTTGAAGACGACACCTCATTATCTCTTGGGAACACCTGCGACCTACATTTGTCACTTGATCACCAAGGAATTCTTTGGTTATAAAAAGGCGCATGCTTACTCGTATGTTCTAGAGGTGATTTTGGTGATGTCGCCTAGCTCAAAACGCGTTTTTCAATGTTCAATCTGTGTCAAAAGTAAATTGTATTGCTGAAATGTCGGTCGTTTGTTTGAGAGTTATTTCAAATCCCCTGAATTGAACCACCTCTGCAATGTGCGATGTTTCACAAGGTACCCCGGTGCTCTGTTCTGTAATGTACACAGTTTGCAATGTACACAGTATGTTTGTAGAATATTTACCACGTTGCCTGGTGTAAAGCTGAACGTATGCAACAAGCGAAGCGTCTCTGTATACCGCGTGCGCTGGTGCGTGAACACCTGGCTTACATGGATTCACTTGAACGTGTAATAAGACAATACAGCGACGCGCGAGAAGATCTTGATCATACATAATCCTTTCTAGAGTATTGTTATTCAATACTATCAAGTGATTTGTATAAAGAATGGCTAGACGTTAGAAACCCTTACAATGATTGTAAAAGCCCATTCTCTAGCCTTACCCTTACTGCTCTTGTGTTAGGTAGATTAGAACCGTAGTTATATATCGGTAAAAGTCATACTTTGTACCGTGTACGCTGGATAAAGTTTTCTGTATAAGTTTAAGGTGATGATATGAGGCACCGTGAGTGTCAAAATATATGAATGCATGGTGCCCAACAAATATTCACTTATTGTTTTACAATGTTTATTTTACAAAAACGAGTACTATAGAATAGTATAAACATAACGATGTGAACAGGTAGATAGTTTCCTCCATAACGTTACATCATTACAAGGCTTGTTGTCCAGTAGCGTTCAAAATCTTTTCGGTGAGAACCCGGGATCAGCTACATTGTGCTCCCACGGAACGCCTCAGTTCCGCGTTTCTGCCGATACATTCAAACTAAAAGCGCTCCTATGGCTAAGTGGTGGCTGAAGTGGTGAACTTAGCGCCAGGGAAGGCGTGTTTGGACATGGCCTATTGGAAAGTTATGAAAGAGCTTTCTCTCCGTCATTGTTTCCCAGCCATGCCATGTGGTAACCTGCGTAAACAAAGTGAGCAGAGTGTCAGATGTCTGTCGTTCTTTCTGTGCCACAAGTGCTTAGTCGCACATTAGGCCGCTACGTTCACATCATAGAGAGGTAAGGGGGAGGGGGGCGTTACTACCACAGAAAAGCGCACTCTCGAAATAATTTGCACTTTTACGTCGATGAAGGTTAGACATCCAGGTAATAAGATATGCTTCGTCCTCCCTTTTACCATAACTTTAATGATGTAATCTGTATATTTGTTGCATTTTGTCTGACCTTTACCCCTCTTTCCTCATGTCCTCAATGGAAAACGGCCTGCAGACTGATTTGAGCCTCTCATGAATAAAATTTAATGCATACGCAAAAAAAACAGCTACTCAAGCAACTGAATATGGTTTTTGAATTCCGTTTTCAAAATCATAACCAGTTGCTTATCTAATGAGTAACTGTTTGTTGGTGTATTTGCACCTTTGTTTATCCATGAGAAGCTAAACATAGCCCACAGGTCGTTTTTTATTATGGTCATAAGGAAAGAGGGTTGCGGTCAGACAAAATACAACAAATATACAGATTACATCATTAAAGTAATGGTAAAAGTGAGGACCGAGCATTACACTTTTTCGTAAGCTTGTAGCATCTTTGCGGCTAGCGTATTTTAGCCAAACCCACCAGGTCATCCCTAAAGTTTTTGATAAGTGTTTCGGGTACTTTTACGTGGAGATGCTTGACGCTCGAGGCTTCAGCAAATTACGTACCTAAGGCCATGTTGATTTGATTGTATGGATAGCAATTTGCGGTCAAAAAAGTTTTCGACCATGTTGTAAATCATACAAAGCAGCTGCAAAATGAGCAAATATCTGCCGTCAATTGAAAATAATTTTAAAAAACGGAATGCCAAGGTCCAATTACCGAAGTAGAAAAATGAAGATGTGCAGAATAAAAAAGGAAGAATCTCTTGTTCGTTATACCATGCTCTGTGTGTTCGGCCATTTGTTCAATTCTTCTTGATCTCATAATGAATGTAACTTGTTTTGTTGCCAGACATATTTTTATTCGCAGGCTCGCACCAGTTTTGGGGTTCCCAGAGGATGTCATCCATATGATCATATCAACATGGCCTAAATAACACACAATATGACGAGCTTTAACCTAACGTGTCTGTTTTGAGATTATGTCCCTGAGCTGTCCTGTGTAAATTCCGACATGTTGTAGCGCGTAGCTATGGTAACCATATTGACAGGACCATACCGTGAGGCTCTCTGCTGCACATGTCCGGGGTAATGTTTCAGAGATTTAATACTTCCGTGTTGTTTACTGTGAAAGTAGACATGCTCGCTGGAGGCTTTTCTGGGTCAGTAAACTGTAGATTCAGTGGCTCTTCTGTTCAATCCCGGATAGAAGGTACCCGCTATACAGACCAACTACCTTTGTATATCGCCTACAGTGCGGACCTCCATACCGGACAATCACAGACCTGATAGTAATTCTGTGACAGGAGGGGACGGTGCACAGTGATCTACGATGTCTATTCGCACATGGAACTGGAGTTTTGAGTGACAGACGACGTCACGGCAGGTGAATTTGCGCAGAGTCAGTGTGGTAGCAGAAGTTGTGTGTAGCTTTTGTCTGCTTCGAGTTTGTGCTACAATAACAAGCATATATCGGGCTCATAGTCAAACTCGGCTTAATCCGTAAGTTACTACGAAATCTAAGCCCATTACTTTCCAGGGCATATTCCACTTTGATTTGAGTAAACGGACTAAAAGCTGGCCTTAGGACATTTTAACCCTTAAACTGCCAAACCTGGATATATCCGGCACACATATACATGCCCTGTGTGCCGCGCCCGGATATATCCAGGACAGCGTATTCCCCTGAAGTAGCAGCTTTGCATGTTCGGGGGTTTCTTTTTGGAGGTCAGCGGCCAACCCTGGCACTTATAGCATATTATAGGGCTGAAACTCTGGTAGTTTAAGGGTTAAAAGGAAGTCTTATGTTATGATAGTGTGCTCTGGGTTTGTTGATCAGGGGGTAGGAGTAGACACGAGAGTTATGTAATGACACGTCCTGTGCCGTCCTTGACAGGGCCTCTGTTACATTCGATCCACGTTGAGTCATGCTTCAAGAAGAGCAGTTTTCCTATCACAGGTTCGTTTACTTTAATAGACCAATGGAAGCGCGTGAATCAAGACGGATAGCCTCTATTACATAGTAGCCAGAGAGGCGGCGAAATCCACTCATACTATGGACATATAGACAGGATTTCGAGCCGCTGGATTAGGTTAAATCCCTCTTCACCCGAAAACAGGAATGCGCCAGACCATACACATCTATCTGGACACAAACATGAAATGTCTACACTTATATGCACGTTTTGAAAAGAATATACATGGCTAGTTTTGCAGATCACTCGTTCTCATTGAAATGTCGAAAATGGCATTTTTTTGGTCGAAAAATAAATCGGCTTTATTTTCACTGAAAACTACTTGGTTGTTTGGGAAAATTCCTCTTTTAACCATAGCCAAAAATGGCAACTTATTATTTTCGGTCCCATTGGTAATGCATTACAGGGCATGTAACAAACGTTACCTGTAACGTTTGTTACAACAGTAGACTTTACCCTGTTTTCTTCGAAATGACTTACCATATTGACTACATCATTTAGGTATAAGTGAATGTCCCTAGGGACATTTGAAAAGTGGGCAGCTTTTTTACACCAGGTCAAATAGAAAGCCTAGACAGCATCGAACAATGGTAACGTTTGTTACAGTCATTTCCGTACAACATTTTGTTAAGCAAGGTGGGATACAAATGACAGTCAACAATCCTTTCTTGTTTCTTTAGAAAGCCAGAAAAACTGTACAGCGTCACAAAAACGGCCATTTCTAGTCGTATACGTGCATAATGTAACCGTGGCAACCATCGTACTAGTGGTGGTAACGTTTGTTACAGAATCTGGCGACAGGCATAAACCAACTCACACAGCCTCCAAGATCAGTGATAGTAGCGATCTGACGTGATCGGACAGAAGGCCTGGGTAGCTGGATGTATGCAAAAGGGCAAG
>NC_049982.1:14641963-14655735 GCF_000003815.2 Branchiostoma floridae
CTTACAGAGTATATAACTACATGGGAGGACTGTGATTTCAGTCGACAGGGAATTTTTGAGCGAGGGAGTCAAGAAAATCTTCTCAAAGTTTTCCACAAGATGCTCACAGTTGTTTTCTTTGCAACTGACTGGACCCTCTGCATTGGGTGCCCCCACCCCCTTTATCAGGTAGGACAAATCAGGAATGATCCATAAAGAGGAACGGCGGTAGAATGTCAGCGTTCGTATGTGTTCGTATGTGTTTGCGGGTGTGTGGGTGTCGGTCTGTTTTCATGATAACGTAAGAACCTAACGATTGTTAAGTGTGGTGATATTTGCAATTGGTCTGTAGTTTGAAGAAAAAGGCCATGGTGTATATACCCCCCCCCCCAGTGTGTGACGCTGGCATTGCAGAAAACCGCCCCGATTTTTATTATGCCCATGCAATACATGTGATTTTCTAGTGGCAGATGATGTTAAGTAGAGGTGGTGTAGGTCCTGAGCCCGTGGCCGCTTGTATAGATTGCAGGCATGAGTAACTGTCAGAACAAAGGCATTTCCGTGCAAATCTGCGTGACGCATGCACCTCGACGTCTCCGGATCTTCCCGGGGTCAAATGATGGTCGTTTATCAACCTAACGTATGTGAATAGCATAAATCTGTTGTTTGAAAACATAAAGTCCCTCACTTTCTACACAGCACTATGTGATTTGCCTTCTTATGCTGAGGTGCGCTGATGACAGCTATGTCTGCTTTGTTTAAGTATGTTTGCAAAGTCGCATATATATATTGCTTAATTGGTGAATTGATTTTGTGGTGTCACATCTATTTGAGAAACCGAAACGGGAATTGTTTTACCCTGTTCCATTGACCAAAAAGTAAAATGTTTTTGTTTGTTTAGAATCAGTTATAAACACGGAGCAGACATGAGGTTCCGAAGTTTTATTGGTGCTCTTGTCATCTGGTCTGTGCGTGGTTTCAAACTAGGGCAGACTTCCGACCAAACAGGTTCAGCGTATGATCCAGAGAGAAAATGCATGACTTAAATTAAAAGTCGTACAAAACGAATAATAGTCAATATGCGCGCGCGCAATATCACACATTCGATTTGAGACTGCCAAATCATACAGCTGTGAAAAATCCTATTGGTCCCCTGACATGTTCTTTGACGTCACAGACTCCGAGTGAAGAGGCAGAACATGTGACACTGCGGTGACCGAGCACATCGCTTAGCACGGCTATGATTAGTCCTGCTGCAGCCTTTCCGACCAATTTACCACAGAAAAATTCATTATTTTCCACGAGGGAACGGCGTCCTATATGAATATTTTACACATCACAACACGACTTGACTTTTAGACGGGAAAAGGTCGGACCTACTGGAGTCCCGCTATAAATAAAGTGCATTAAGTTCTGTACCCTGTTGCAGGGCTTCACCGGTCCGCCCTACGGAGACCTTCTGTCAAGTTGATCATATCTCATATAAGTACGTTGTAAATGCTCCATATAGAGCTGCTTGTGAGAATAGTTATTTTCTTGAACTGTGGACAGTTTTCGCTACGTGCATACTTAAAACTACAAGACATGTATAGTTTGGTACCAAAATATGGAAACACCAAAGGTCTTTGAATAAGGAAGTTGCTTTAAACTGTATATTTATTGTTCAATCTGTCACAGCTTGGTCACTAAAGCCTGTATTGTACTTATTCGGTACAGTAAATATGCGTAACCTACGCATAGTCAATCGTCGTGTGATAATGAGGCCATAGCAAAGAAACAAAGTCACTTTCAAAGTATCCAAAACGTCTAAGCAAGTGCAAACTTATCAGTAGGAGCAAGAACAGAGTTTTGGAAAACAGCCGAGGCCTGGCTGATTGCCACCTTGCCAATCTAGGGCTTAACTATGTGGGTGGTTCACTATCATGAATTTAGATTTACAAAGTAAATTTGATGGTTTAAGGCCTAAAATGGGATCAGCGACACAGGCGGCATACTGTAGCCTGTCTGATTCCTTTATCTGACGTTACCACGGGTAGACGCATGGCTGACTAAAGATGTTTTCTCCTGATGTCCAATAGAACATAGACATGCATGATCCTATGGATAAGAAATCTTCAGCATCGCACGATGAGTGCAGACGTTTTTAAGGACATATATATGCATTCCAAAAGTCGATGCCGAAGTTGATCTCATGAGAACATGGGAAATGTGAGAACTTGCCCAAGAAACGATAATGTCCTCCAAGCACTCTTTTCATATCTATCAACGCCGGAAAGGTCGTTGTTTCGTTTTTCCCCTTACGTACCCGAATCGTTAACTAGTCACGTCTCTTTTGACCTTTAATATTCCCCCATCTTTTCTATGTTTAAATTTCACAATATATGTGTCTAAATATTGATTTGTGATCCAAGCCGAACAACACAAACATGAATCGATACAGTCATTTATAATACCATTTCGCCAGTCTTGCCAAGTGTGACCAGAAACAATGCAATGCACTGTCTGTAATACCACCCTCTCTACTCATCGCCTCGATGCCAGAGAATGACGCTGTTTGTTACTCTGTGACGGAGGGTAACCTCCGACGACAGAGTTTTATTGTTGTCCAATGTGCTGATCGTTCGAATCTGTATCGCTATGTTCCCTTTGCCCCATTTGTATGTAGTTTGGCCTATCGTCTGCACGCAGTTACGTGGTGATGAACGTTGCTTTTTCGCGGTAGCAGTTGTTATAATCGATGTAATGATTTTAGAAATAATCCCTATAATCCTGGTATTGTGGAACAGACCATGTGGTTTGGGGGTCTGGTAATGGGTTCTCTAATGTAGAGAACAGCTGTCGCGGCAGAGGCATCCCTAGGCAGATGTTAGACTCTGGCTTCCTAGCACATTGCATTGGTCAGTGCCAGTGTTATGATAAGAATCAGTTGCCACCGACTGCGAATTTGAATCAGGAAGGCACAACCGCACTGCTCTAGAACAAAGAGTCTGCCAATTTTGTACCTCAAACATGGTAGAAGATGAAGTGCACTTCACTGTTGATTGCGATACGTATGCGAATGATAGAAATACTCTATTTAGTTATATAGAAAGTAGATTCCCTCATTTTAGACACATGAGTAGCACTGACAAGTTTATATTTCTCATGCGTTTTGACAAACCGACAATAGCGAAACCCATACAGTCCTACATTTTCACTATTACCAAGAAGCGAGAAGAAGCCGAACTTTTGTGTTAGACTAGATTTGTGACACCTTTATATGTATATATCATTACTTGTTGTGACCTGTACTTAGGTCGGTTGGGCAAATTGTGCAATAAAGGTTTTCATTCATTCAATAAAAAAAGTACATACTTTGTCTTGGTAAGCTATCAGCAATATAAGGGCTTCGTTTTCTTTATTTCTCATTTGTTAGTCTGGGACAGTCCATATCATCCACATGATATATATTGTTGCAACTGATGTGGCAGAAACCATGAATACGCCACGGAGTATGTTATCTACGGCCACTTGTTTGTTTTGTTGAAGGTGGTGGTGGTATGCGCATAACGTCCATTACACTTTCCTAGGGCGTCATCTTTGAGTGCCCTTTCTGTTTGGAGTACCTCCTCGATGTCACCAGGTATTCTTACAGTACAGATGAAGAATAGCTGCATGTTCCCAACCATGTCCCTAACCCACTTCTTATCTGCTCTGTGATCCCTGACACGATATGGTCGGCGGTGCATGTCTTAAACATCGAGAGTATAATCTCCCTATTGTGAATGTTATTTTCTCAACATGCTTACACAACGTTAACGGAGGAGGATGTGTCTTTCAACATAAATGGCACCTTTACGCAAGGGCAGCACAGCTTCCACTGAAATATGTACATACGTGAAATACCACATTTTTCTTGAACATATCCAGTAGTTCCCATGGCACGATTGATGACTTATTTTGTTAGATGGTGGCAGCCAAGCTATCTTAAAACTTTCATAGATTCCACGCTTACGGATATGTATGCCTTATGCTTGTGTTCCACCGGCCCATCAGGATTATCATGATCAACATGCTTTCTGGTTTTAGATATTATTCTTGATCTCCCGCAATAACTCATTTCTCCATCGTGCAAAGGTCAGGCACCACAACTATACGACACCCAGCTCAAGCTCAAAGCGATGACAATGTCCCGGCCGTTGGCAGAGCCGAGAATGCGGCAAGACATTCCTCTTCTCTGATAGATGTGATATGAATGATCAATGAAAGACGCCAGTCGGCAGAAAAGACACGTCCTCAACCTACAAGATTCCAACCTTTTAGATCGATGCTTTCTATTCATTCACGTCTGTAAAAAGAGCTATTAATGTCGGATTCTGGCGCCTAGTAGTCCCACAGTCCCAGCTTTCCCTCCCTCCCGCGCCCTGGCCATGGCTTCAGCAGCACGTTTAATTACAGCAGCCCGGCTCCTCAGCAGCTGCCGCCTGCTCCTCGTCACGACTCACTGACTCATCGCCGGGCTAATCCCGTGCCGACATCGACTATACACAACCACTTCTCCTGCAGGCAGCGAAGGTAATTAACGCGCCCAGACTTAGGTAATAGGTGTCGAATTGTTTAGAAATTAGCTGGAGTTGCGATATTAAACTATCAACCCCATTACAAACCATCTCATCTAGATAAATGAGATGAGCCATTTGCTGTTCGTCTAAACTGTGAGATACTTCGATGAATGTTAAACATTCAGGAATAATACAGAATTAATCAAGCAAAGTGGTAAATTCTCTAAGGAGTCGACCAACATTTCATACAGCATTCACTGTCACTGCCCTTGATCGGCGCCTAAGAAGCATTCTGAAGATAAATGTATATGAATGAGTATATAAATCGATATGTAAATAACGTTAAGTGACTGAAGAAAGTCTAAACCTGTTGGATCACAGAATCGAGCTGATGGCAGATAATAAATGATATCGATCTGCCACATCTGACCGTCAAGAGAATTCATCCAATTGAATCATGGTAAAGTCAACACTAGGAACAAGCGGTCTGGTTATGCAGATAATGTTTTTCTGAAACCAAACAATTGTTTATCAATATTCAGCAGTGACAGCTTAATTAATTTAATTTTTTGCATTTGCTACCCAAAACCAACATAGATGTTAAGCAAGTTTACCATAGACACATACTTAAGGTCACCATGCCCATCATCCATTCCGCAATGCCTCTGCATGGGGGAAACTACAGATACTGGATTATTAAGGATTTATCTTCTTTTTGATTCAAGATGAAATTGCACCAGTTTGATTGATTTTCTTTTCATATTACCCTTTAGAAAACAATACCCACTTCTGAGGCTATCTGTCTCTATGCACAAACTACGTCCTGCATTTCCGTCCCTTTTGTACCACTGCAGGGCACATATGAATCGGTTTGTAGTCTGTTTGAGAAACAAGATCACAGCAGGAACACTTGTCAATCTTGCTCCTCAGGACATTTCCCCAGTTTTCAAAGACCCGCGATGTTGACTGTAGTTTGTCTGTGAAACGAGACGGATGTAGTGACTGTAGGCATAAACAAAATATGTTCCCAGGCCGTCATCGGCAGTGAGGCAGATAAAAGGTTATGTTAAAGAAGCTGTAGTTTATCTGTGAAAATAGCAACATCAGTTTCATGCCGACAGCCAGTACTCAGCACACTTACAAAATAAATCGGTTCTCTCTGATTATTCTGTCAGCCGACTGACCCGTTGCCGCGCATGTCATCCGTCGACAGGCATCAGTGACAGAATCTGTGGTTTGTCTGTTTAACGAGCCCATGTAGTAAGGTAATCACGTATCAATCCCGTTTCCAGGCTGGGTGAACTTTACTTTTCTCTGGCGGGCTACGTGCCAGTCATTGTTCATCTGGGACCACTCTGTGCCAACAAGCAACACTGACGAACGCTGTTAGCTGTAGTTTTACGCACCTCCTGACCACCACATGTCTGTCATCAACACTAGCTCTTATTGAGTATGCAAGAAATGTCCACATCTCCATACATTATACCGGTTGATCTTCTCTACCTAAATAACATGTATCAAGTTGTTCAAAGTATGTAAGTCTAATTGAAGCAAAGAAGTCTATTGTAGCATTTCCTTGTGAATTATGTACATAATGCCATGATTCCTCTGAACGATGTTGACTTTTATTTCACTTGTAAATGCAAGTATTAAATTTCTGTCAGTATGCACTTTTCAATTATGGTATTGTATCCTCGATTGTACAAATTAGGTATTCATTTACATAATCTAAATGTATCTATCAACATCACGTCCTCTCTTCGCCCTATCATGGAACACAGTGGATCATACAAATAGGTCCAAATTAATGAACATTAGAATGTTGTTATCACTTAGTCACTTAGCTAAGTACAATAAAATATGACGATCGGGCAATCCCCTCTTAAGTTTTTTTCTTTCTTTTGCGAAGTCTCAAGCAAAAAAAGCGACAAGGGGGGCCAAACTTTTACCACTTTGAACCTATGAGTCCAAGGGCTATTAGAAAATCCTCACCGGCACCATAGTCACACAAGATGTGGAAAATTCTGCTGCGGAACTACAAAAAGCCGCTAGGAGGTCCATAATCGGTTTAGCTGACATCTGCCCACGTAACAAATATCACAGGGATCCAAATACCACAGCTGGGGGATCGAAACAAAACAAAACCTAGGACCTGGGGTGCATTCGTGCAAAATGGCGTCATAAGGCGTACCCAATGGATGTCGGACAATTCGGCGTCAGGACGATTCGACACCTGTTGGGACGATTCGGCACTTGGCAGGACGCACGATGGCCAAAAATCCCCCAATAAATCATTTGTGAAAGTGTCCATTCAAAAATTGTCAGTGTCAATGACATCCCGTGAATATATGTCCTCAGGCATCCTCGTTTTGAAGTACAGGAACCGGGACGAGGGGGGTACAAACTTTCGGATCGGGTTCTCGTCACAAAGGGGCCACCTACATCGGCAACATATAGCGGCGAGAAGCACCACTCCCGTTACAGGCCCCGAAGAAGATGTCTGATGGGTATCGAAAATGGCTAAAAAAAGTGTGCAGCGTTATACCCCCAAATATGTGCATTATTTTAATACGTATTTCACCCGATAATGCTCTCTATTGTTAAAGTATCATCAAAGTATTTATGTTATTGTTATTGTTATTGAGTGGGCCGACTACTCACTCTTTGCAGCCAGGGGCGTCCTCAGTGTTAGTAATCTCTCTTTTATCTGGGCTCTGAAAGTCATGACCCGCGCTACCAACCCCGGCCCACTGATGTTCTCTAACAGTCTGTCCTTGTTATCGACCATAGTCTGACGCTTTTTTAGATACTGCTACATGTACATGGATAGGAGTTCTGGGTGACATTGGAACCACATTTGTGCATAATGTAGATTATCTATGTAAATTTGACGACCCAATGTGACAGGAATTCGCCATCAAATTTGTAAAGTTAAAAAACTAATGTCAATGTAAAATATTTTTTTTTAATAAAAGTCTCAACCTCGTAAGATGATGATTCGTTACGGCAAGTAGTCAGTGATATCTGTTGACGATGATCTTGGCTCTCTCAACACGGGTTTACTGCCTACTGCTATCATCACTACCTGATTAGACTTTAAAGAAAAGCAATTAAGGCCATCTTATTGATTTTGAGCTAATTTGATACATCAGTAGGAACTTCATTGAGATAGCTCACTGTAATGTCCTCAAATTAAATTCGCAATAAACTGTATTATCTGGGGATAATTATATAACAATGCCTCGGGATAATCACTCCACTAATGACTTCTAATTCAGGACTAATTACTGATTCGAAAGTAAATCTTAATCCCATTTACTACTCCTCCATCGTTCTTGGCAAAATACTGCTGAATAATGTCCTATAAGAAGGGTATCTGCGACGTTTATCACTGGGTAATGGTCATGGTGCAGAAATCACTCGGTCCGGCTGTCACACTCGGAATCCCTGCATGGCTAACTTTCTATGCACTTCTGTGTTGTTGGAGCTTGTTGATGGTCTTCTCATCGCTGGTATATGCGCTCAAGGTGATATTTGCTCAAAGGGTTGACCTGTAAGAATGCAGGTATGAGATTTGGAAATGACTACAACATACGGATTCATGTTAGAGGCGCATCCTTCTGCCTTGAATATGTTATTAAATATCTAAAAAAAATAAAAGCTGTTAGTCTGAATGCTACCAATGGGATATATGCGTAAACGTATGTTACCTGATTGTCAGCAAGCAAGTCGAGTATGTTACGCGTAATGTTTTAATGTCGACTTCGCGCGGAGGAAGAATCTGGTCATATTACCACGCTCATGGACAGCTTTTACGTATACAATTGTATTCAAATGAGTATCTAGTGTCCTTTTTGATAATCTTAAATACTGACCAACATAAAGCTCAAGTCTTTAAGCATTCTAATGTCATGTTTGGTTTGATTCCTTTCTCAAAGTCCCTTCATCAAAAGATGTGGTCGGTCATTGACCACATTGAGGAGGTTTTCCACTGTAGCTTCTTCTCCCTGGGTGTCAGGAGACACAAAGAAAAGAAGTCTAACATGTCTGCTCTCAATAATTGATACAGTTTCTTTGTCCTCGTTGACAAGAGCTATGGGAGTTTTCTCGAAGATCGTCGACAGACGTTCAGAATTTCACACTAATCTTTTGTCATGTTATTGCCACGGGATTTTGCCAGCTTCTGAATTGCTTGGAATTACACACCACGATATTTTAAGCTATTTCATACAAGGTGATTTCAAAACTCACAAGAATATTGCCCAACTAGTAAAAGGAGTTTGAAGAGACATACCCAAACAATTTCACGAAAATGAAGCAATCAAGATCGTTATGGATACGCCGAATGAAAATATATGAAAGGAGCGGGTTCCTAGTGAAATGTAATCTGATAAGTAATCATCGAAGATGGCAGAAACGTGCACAGGAAAGATCAAATATGTTCAAATACGATGATTCAATAGAAGACCAGCTGTCTTCATGTTGGAGAGCGTATCAAGCGAATGCCACAAGCTTTTCAACAGCAGTGCTGGAAAATGTTTGTATACCATTGCTTTGTGGTTTGCCTTACATATCGACAATGATGCTGATACGTGTATAATGTATTTCCAGGGTGCTCAGTATACAGATGGGACCCATCAGTTGGTGTGCTGTGGCGGAGTCTTGTTCTTTCTATCTTCTCTGTAGACGTGAAGTAAGTCACCTTTTTGATATATTGCTAATAACCAA
The DNA here is from genome assembly GCF_000003815.2 of Branchiostoma floridae. Classification (NCBI taxonomy): domain Eukaryota; kingdom Metazoa; phylum Chordata; class Leptocardii; order Amphioxiformes; family Branchiostomatidae; genus Branchiostoma; species Branchiostoma floridae. Next base: position 14,651,212 of record NC_049982.1, read on the forward strand.
ATATGTTTTGTTCCTATTAGACTGCACCTTATACATGACAACATGAAGGAAACATGGGGAGGAAAGAAATTAAGGATCATTCATTCTGGTTCGAGTGCATCATTGTTGGCCTTATGAATATGCACAAAAAGGCACCGGCACAATGACAATATGACACGGCTTCCAAATGCGCATGATAGTTCCATGCTTCTTGGTCCAAACTGAATATGAGATCACGATGGGAGGACCTCCCCTCCATGATTGATTACAAGGCTCAGGGACGCGACAGCCCTGAAGTTTGATCGATTGCTTTATCGAAACAAAGGTTAACTTCGGTGACCATTTCTGACATGTGTTGCTTAGTAAACAATTAAATCTGAGAAAGGTCCAAATTAAAATGAAACGTTATGAAAATTAGCCATTTCCCTTTCAACGCATGATGATGTGGTATATAACGAAGGCGGCGAAATACAATGTACACACTTGCGTACGTTTGTCAATGTGTATATATCAAACTAAAGTAATCATCTCCACATAGTAGGCTTTGCTTTTAAATACCTTATAGGTAGGCCGGTAAGAAAATTAAGTTAGATAGAATCATTTCTTTCCAGACAGGTAAATTTCAACTCTTTAATGAATCATACTTCCTTTTTCTCCAACCAAACCTCTAACAGTACATGCTCCTTTAGACGGGTGGGCGGAAGAAAGACTGTCAGCAGAATCTATTCTTCAAGCAGATCCCGTGGCATGATGGCATAAAATAGGCCAGCTTATGATACTGTCTTATGCCACCGCGGGATCTGATTGGAGATTAGGCGGAACCAAGCCAGGGTGACTAACGACTGTTATAAGGTCTTCAATCTCCTCTTGCCGGGCAGCAGTTACGCCTCCCACCATCAAATTAGTACTGACGTCTTTGTCCTTTACTCGTCCTTGTTCCCCTGCCGTGACAAATGGGTGTGCCTCGCTAGCGCCATCTGTAGCGCACCAGGAGTGATTGGTGTAGTTACATCCCAATCTTTAATCACAAAAGCCGACCAGGTGTAGGAGGCACCGTGGCATAAAATCTACCATCTATAGACAGTTAATTCATACCCAATGGATTGGTAACAAGCCCTGGACCCATCAAATATTGGCATTTCTTTCCCATTCTATGACTTCAAGGTCCAATTTTCCCGGTAAAGCATTTTACATATAATCAGTTGCGTATTACATATATACATGACGCATGAAAGAAGATAGGAAGCAAGAACATTTGCTAAATGCTTTCATACAACAGGTTCATAGATTATAGCCAGGGACCAAAACGGTACAATGGTCAGATGAGTAGAATGTTCGCCATACATTCGGTTGATCTTGTGTTCGATCCTCAGCCGATTCATATCAAATACATTAAAATGGTACAATTCTGCTTTCTTTGCTTAGCACTCAGAAATTGAGAAAGTTGAACGCACACAAACACCACTACCCGTTATCCAGACCCATGTAGTGATTGCGTATAAGTTGTGTCGACTAGGGCTACAAAAATGGAAATTGGCACCGCTCTTTGCACGATTTTGTGCGGGAATAGCATTAACATTTCTAATTGCCTGATCTTTAAACGCTATGTGTCATGAGAATCTATCCTGAATTTTAAACACTTTTCTCCAGGGACAAATTTAACTAGCAACAAAACCGTCATGAAAACATCTTTTACAATTGAAGTCGTTCTTGACATGATATTTCATTGATTAAAGATATCTTTGGAACGAAAAGGTATGCTGTTAGACGGAAAATGATATATTTTGACAAATGGTTATTACTAGCATGTAACATATTACTTTAAATAAATCCTAAGATCCTTGTCCTTCTTCTTTCTGACTTGATTGAGCGTTTCTTGACAGAGTGTTGAAAGGTAAGTGTTAACGGAGGATTGGGGTGATGCTCTATTACGTACATTTGCATACCCCAACCGTACGTGTGGCATTTAACGGTCCCAAAACGTCATGGCACTAGTCACAGATGAACCTTGTATCGAAAACAAGATATCAAGAAGTAAATAAAGCTGAATGAGGCCGTAATTCTCTTCGCCAAGAAGAGTATGAGATTGCTGACTTGGGTCTGTATGTAGGTCAACAGCATATAACTCGAGAAATTGTGGATGGAACTTTGTGATTTTTGGTAGGTGTGTAGCGGTTGTCGAAAGGAATGCCAAGTTTGAAAACGGTTTACCTGGCGTTTTCCTACGGTACTGCAGCGAGCTTGGTATGTTTTTTGCGGTTTGTTTTGGGCAGCATAAGTCAAAATCTAGCTGGGCGATTTTCACGAAACTTGGTAGGTGTGTAGCGGTTTTAGAGAGGAAGGTCAAGTGCGAAAATGGTTTACCTGGCTCTTACCTACGGTGCTGTAGCGGGATTTGTATGTGCGTTTGTCTGTATGCAAGATAACTCGAGAACCCTTGAATGGATCCTGATTATATTTGTTAGGTGGATGGGGGTTAGGAAAACGAAGGTCAAGTTCGATAATGGGCACCCTAGTGGCTGCCTAAGGTACTGCAGCAAAACTTTTAATTTTGACACTTCGTGTTCTGGACATGCTGTGGTCATGATTTTTGAGTGGTAGATAGCCCTTGGAACAGAGAGTAACTGCTGTGAGTTTGGACCCCCTAGCGGCTTTTTGGGAACTGCAGACACCGATTTCCGTTCAAACTTTGGACGAGGATAACTCGAGAACGTGTAAACGGATCATCAGGATTTTCAGTATGTAGATAGAATGAGTGATGACTTATACAATGTAATACTAATTATGCAAATCAGTAGCTAATTTGCATAATTAATGAGGAAAGTTCATAAATCCATGCCAACAGCATTTAACTCAAGAAGCTGTGTATGGATTTTCATGATATTTAGTATTTAAGTAGCGGTTGCGGAAAGGAAGGTTGTGTTCGAAAATAGTTGACGTAGCATTTTCCGTTAGGACGGTAGCGGGCCGAGTGTGTGCGTCCGTTTGTTTGTGGAATGCATAACTCGAGAAGCCTTGAAAAAATCCTGATAATATTTGGTAGGTGGGTAGGGGTCAGGAAAACGAAGATAATATATATGATAGTGGGCCCCCCCTAGCGGCTTCCTAAGGTACTGCAGCAAAACTTATTAACAGAAATAAACTGTGCTCTATATATCTCATTTTGACCTATATCTATGGACACAGCTGTTATACAGATGTTTTGCTGGAGCTGGACGCCCTTACACTGGGGACAAAGTCTTTGACAAGCATGAAATTCTGATTGACCAGGGATGCTACCAGGTCATCTGTCAGGTCACAGTCTGGTTTTTGGTAATATCTGTGTGTTTGTGAGGAACATAGTTCATGCAGTCATTTGCTATTTAGTAATACATGAACAAGACCTTAAAGTCTGAAATAAAGACATGATTATTTGGCGAAGAGATGGGTTCGTTGAACTCTAACAGTTAGTTGTACATGATTTCATTCAGTGATCAGGTTGTTTCACGCGTGAAGCATGCAACCAGCCTCGAATTTGTTCTTATGATGAAAAAGAGAGTTGGTCCTACTCATAAAGATGTCCCAAGCATTACATTTGATGCCCCTCTCATAAGATGCTGCATGCATTGTATTACTGTATCAGGAGATAGCACCTGAAATGTTTTTTTCGACCCCTTAGATTTTATGTTCTGTTGCTAAAGGTTATACATTCATATACTCGTATACAGGTGTGTACAACAGGAAGCTATCATTACGTCATTTCGTTTTTCTGTCGTTCTTGACAATGGATCCAACTCCACAACACCATCGTGGCATGTTGGATAGTTTACAACCATTGATATTGCACTGAAACTGCTTAAGGTTGCGGTACTGCGGTCGAAGAGCATAATCTGAAAGTGTCTCACATAGTGCTAAGTTTGAAGGTCATAATGTGTATACTTCAGCGTTAACGGTTCCTCTGCCTGTCGCCCTGTGAGAGCAGTCCTATCTCTGGTAGACTGCTGCCTTCAGGTCTGCCATCTCTCAGACGTGGATCAGATCACACTTGTCTGACCCTGGGCAGATATACTCCGCCCTCGCCGTAAACTTGTCGTGACCGAAAGCCCGTCCCGAGCGTTTTCTGACGTTAATGGCACTATCTATTTGAAATTGCGGCATGAAGATGGCACGGGTCAGGCCATTCTCCCTTCGGGACACTCTGTCTGCCAGCCCTTCAAATTGCCTCACAGTGAGTTGATTAAAATGGCCCTAGAGGCCGGTAGGTGAGGGGTGGGATCTCGTGTGGCCCTTAAAGGCAGGGGTAACAATTGCTATCTGTGGTAACTGGGAAAACGTGACGATTTGAGCAGCAATAGTCACTTATACTTCAAGGGGAGGTCCCCTGGTCGTTTCGGGTGATTTGTCCTTCTCGGGGTTTCATTCTCCATACGTCTGGGGTTACTTGTTCAACAGGGTCAATCTCCTCACCCCCAGCAAGGTTACCGTATAACATTCAACGGGTTGTCTGTTATAGTAGGGGGTTAATTAAGGCTTCTGGCAGCTGGCAGGTTGTTGCTACATACGTGA
>NC_049982.1:14655835-14669869 GCF_000003815.2 Branchiostoma floridae
GTTTGCAATGATGCCTTGTGATCACATACCATGTACCGACTGTGGACGCTGAAATGAGATTGCTCTATTGAATTTGAATATCTGGGTCTTCTTTTCTATCACACGCAAATGTTACAGTTCTCGTCTTTGGTAGAATTCCATGTTATAACATGTAACGACAAATAACTCTACATTTACATACATCTATTCATTTAACCTATGGGTTAGTTATGACATTCCTATAATGTATCACTAAATATTTATGTAACATTTATTCATGCAAAGTAGGCCACTATTTGCCGATGTTTATGCTGCACCCACCTAATTACCTTCGCCAAGAAGGTTATATTTTGGGTAGCGTGTGTATGTTTGTTTCTATGTCTGTAGAAGACCACCATAACTCAAGAACGCCTGGATGGATTGTATTGATATTCGGTATGTGGGTAGGTCTTGTTGAAACCTAAAAACGATTAGATTTTGGGCCCCCTAGCGGCTAGTTATGGTACTGCAGCGAAGCTTCCTGGTTTGATATTTTGAGTTCTGGACATGCTGCGGCAATGATTTTTAAGTGGTGGATAGCTCTTAATGCCAAGAGTAAGTGGCATAGGTTTGGGCCCCCTAGCGGCTTGTTTTGGAACTGCAGGGCAGGTTTAGTGTCAGATTTTGAAAGGGAATAACTCAAGAAGGGGTTGACGGATTGTCATGATTTTTGGTATATACATAGCTTAAGTGATGCTTCATATAATTATTTATTGATTATGCAAATCGGAATCTAATTTGCATAATTAATTAAGACATCATCAAAACACGCTCAGTTCCATTATAGGACCATTACAACGTGTGACATTTGTAACTGAGGAAGAGAAGACTATTGATAGATATGTTATGAAAATAGAGACCTAATTTGCATAATTAATGAGGAAATGCTATAATGTCATTGTGGCAATTGACGGGATCTTTTTACTTGTGGCATTTGGAAGTTATATTTATATGTAATACATACGCTGCAATCTTGAAATTTGTTCATTAATCATGCAAAGTTGGTAGTATATTACATGAATTCGTGTAGATCTCTGTCCAAGCAACAAGTACTTACATGTACAGGCACCAAATCATGAAAATTCGTCGTTTTTTCCTTCAGTTATCCTCATTACAGAAACGCCCGTGTAGACATAGAACAACATTTAACTAAGATGTCCCCAGGTTTAGAACTAGCTGCTGGTGGTCCCCGTAATGCAAGCGGGTAGATTGAGCTAGGAAGATCTAGCGGTACATTGCCTGATCTGCGTTGCCTCCTCTCCACCAGATCAAATGGAAGACTTAAACTAATTACAAAGGTCCGGCCAGGTAGTTAGTGATTGCCTGCATAAGGGAGCATGCTTGACACACATTTCACCACTTGTCATTTTAGACTCAACAGTAAATGAATTGAAAAATATCTATCATCAAGCCTCTAAAATTAATTCCCGAGCACTTCTTCATTCCTAGAGTCTAGACCAAAGCATAACTCGAAAATTATAGGAACGACTTTAACCATATGAATTGTACATTATATGCAAAACAATGGGAAAGGACGTCATTACTCGAAACATTAGGACCCGGTAATGTCATACTATCACCATTCAGTCACCATAGAGACAGACTTTAACTTACATTAAAACTCTTAAAACGAGCTTGTAATGAATGATTGGGATGTACAAAGTGTGTTCCTTGATCTTGCTATAGGTCCTGCTTTCTAATGGGGTCAATAAAGGTCCAGAAGCAGGCTTAAACTAAGCCTCCCTCTAACTAAGTTGTCTGTAGTGCTGGAAACCCCGTCGTTATTGGCAGACATGCATACATTCGGTGAGTAATTGTGATACGTTTCTACATATCACACTGTCAGAAGGTCAGCCCAACTGGGAACAATTTTTTACCATCCGCACGATATGCATTGGACCTTGGCGTTTTTTGCAGATGGGTAATTCTTCACACAAATTGATAACAGAGAATAGCTTAACTAAATTTAGGTTATATAAGAAATACGACAATAGCTGTTTACGTGCATCAATCAACCAGTCGGGATGTGCCGACCATCGTTAATTCACAAATTTCCAAAGCCTCGGCTTTCTTCACACGTCTACCTCAAATCTGGCATTCTCCAGTGTAATCATTTATTCAACTTGTTTCTGAACCTTTGGTCCTTTTATACTTTACTCCATTTACAGCGGCTTATTCAAGGATGTTGATCCTGTCAGTCGCTCCCAGCTCTGGAGGTGTAGCTGAAATGTAATTACAGTTTCCTGATGAGCGAGCCTCCTGTGACCGGTCCCTCAGTGCCGTCAGTACCGAACTGAGGAATGATTACTCCGTTAATTTTGGCGCAACTCGACAAGGTGACGTTCAAGGCAAGATATGCGAAAGGATTCCGACTTTTATACCTGGCTTTAGTCAGATTACATCTCATCAGAGGTTCGAGACGACAAGCTTATCTACTGATGTGTGATTGCGCATGAAACGGACAGGTTCATGCCATCTGTCATGGCGTCCTCGTGTTTGTAAATGTGACAGTGACAAACAACTACATCTAACATGTTACTTTGGTCTTGGTTACCCGACCGACCCTTGCATAAACCTACCAACCCCGTCCTTTTTTGGGGGGTCAACCGCCGGCAAGGGACTGAATCATCGATCTTGGTCCCCAGTTCCACCTGGACGACACTCTCACGGCGCTCTGGTGGCAGCTAGACCAGCTTTCTGCCATCGTGGCGCTTTCGCGGCGATGAGGCAAATTTGCCATCGCAGTGAGAGCGCCGTGAGAGCCCCCTCCTAGTGGAATGGGGGTATTACAGATGAAAAAGTTGTATAGTCGCTTTCCAACCTATTCTCGTTTCTGTCACAATACTCAATAGATTGTTAATCTACAATTCTATAATATCAGTATGATTGAAATATGATGCTGGAAATACCAGTGTAGTGGTCATGGGAAACGCAACATTAGGGCCTTACAAACTAATAAGGCAAGTTTTGACCCGACATGTATTTGGTCTTTTGTTACGACATCTTGTAAACCCTACATACATCTGGTGACTTTATCATTGACACATGCCTCTGTAGTTCATTTGATACATCTCAGATTTGCAAGTGTATTAGAATGGCCATGCGACATGGAGATACTAGTATGTAGCAGAGTGTCGAAAATCTTTATTTCTCGGGGAAAAGTGCCTGACTTTGATAGTTTGACATCTGTTGAGACCCCATCATGTATTGGATAAGATCGGAGTTCACTGTGCTCATCCGGTATTAAGAGGTATGGCACTGAAACGCACTAATGTACAATTATATCATCCCCCTTGCGAGACGGCAGCATCCACGACCACTACATAATAGACATATAATCCCCTGAGCCAGGGTGCTCTGGGACTAATGGATTCCAGATATGCCTGACGTGAATGAGATGAAATGTACCGCGCAAATACAGATGACTGATAAACGCTTCAGCCTGCAAGTCATCCGTTCGCTTCTGCACGTTTTGAGAACTTGCAAATTCCATTTGACTTTTGACAGCCTCTGGAGACACCGCGCCACTAGATGACGCAAAGTAATTAGTTTACAACTTGTGTGACCTCAGTATTTTAAAGGGTTTAAGACAGTTACGACACATTTTCTTACTTTCCTGGAAGGCTTTTGTGTTATCACGACTCACTGCTCAGGTGTAGAGAAAAGCCTCTTTTCCGGGAAAAATACCACAGTCAATGCGCGCGATCATCTATAACATTAAGCTTGTATGGCCTACGGGTATGTGTACGTGTGAACGACGTTAAGACAGGTCTTATCGATTAGAAAAAGAAGGAAACAGACTAGTGTATTTACAATTCCTTTACTTTGGATGTAACTTTTTTTCATACACGAGAAACGTTCATATCTGATGTTAAACATAAAACATGACGTTGACTGTCATTTGTAGCCCACCTGGCTTCACAAAATATCATACCAAAACAACTGTAACAAACGTTACCATTGTTCGATGCTGTCTACGTTATCTTTCTGACCTGGTGCAAAAAAGCTGCCCACTTTTTAAATGTCCCTAGGGAGGTCCATAATGATGTAACCAATCTCACTCTCGTGGCAGGGTATTATCATTCTCTCTGAGGAACCTCTCCTTTGAACTGCTCCAGACTTTTCTGCATCTTACAGTCTGTGGCCAGGTGGGGCCTAGGTGTTTCTACAGGTTGTCTCTCCACCTGGCCAGGCGCATGGCCTCCCTCAGCGTCTCCTCCATTCTCTCGGAGTCCACTACGTGACCCATAGCGTCCACCTATGGATGAAACCAATACTGTAAATCATTTCGAAGAAAAAAAGGGAAGGTGTACTGGTGTAACAGACGTTACGTTTGTTACCTGCCCTGCAATACATAACCAATAGGTAAAAAATAATAAGTTGCCACTTTTTGGCTATGGTTAAAAGAGGTATTTTCCTAAACAACCAGGATGTTTTGACTGAAAAATGAGCAGATTTATTTTTCGACCAAAAAAATCGCTATTTTTTTACATTTCAATGAGAACGATTGTACACGGTGTACACACAGTATACTGCACAGTTGGTCGAGCAAGAATATGTCATCATCATTTATAAGAGTTCAATTGTACATGTAGCTTTTCTCTGGCTTGCAGCATACACTGCTCGTGGATGACAATTCCGGATCATCAATTTCAAGCGGTCACGGATAGGAGACTACTCTTCTTATTTAACATAAGTGAGCAACGTAGGGATAAGTATAATAAATAATACTTCTGACGCAAGAACATAAAAGAGTGTGCATTAATAAAAGGCTTTCTGGCGACAGATGTCTCAAGATTGGCGTCTAAATGATCACCTTTCCCAAGTAACTGACGTCTTTTTCATAAAGGAGTCGTTCTCAGCCTCTGTGGCTCTGACAAGCTCTGACGTCACAAGGGGTGTGTTCTTCAAACCGAGCTGCTCATAACAGGACGCGCAACGGCCCACACAGTTTCTCTCTGTCGTTGCGCTCATCGTATATCGCGTGTGTTCCGTATACATCTCCTGATAGTAGAAGACAAAGGGTTGATTGCTGACTGAATGGTGAGGTTTTGACTTGTTCTTAGTGTCTGTCATTTGTGACCAATAACTTTTCTGTGTTGTGGCTCTTACTTGATGTGCATTTAATAGTAACTCTTATATCTTCGTGATTTGTATTCTGTTCCACTTGTTTTGTTTTGATAGCCAGTATGGCAAGTTATTCTTAGCTCATGATTAATTGAGGTTTACTGGTTCTTATGTCAGCTACTACAAAATTTACTACCCATGATTTTAAGACGATTTTCGTCTCTGGCTTATAAAAGCTTTCTTTCAAGACAACTGTCTGAGTTGTTTCAAAGGCTTTGAATAAAACCATATAGACTAGCTTTAAAATCCGATCTTATATGGATATTCAGTGAGCTGTAAAATATTTATCAGATTTTACGAAAAGCACAGACCAGCCAGCGCCAGCGCGGCACAGATGAATATATGGTTACGCACCAAGTAATACTACACTGTTTATGCATCTACCTTTTACTTTAATGCCCCCGAATGACATCTTCGATAGCAGTACTACTCTAAGTTTCTTTGCGGATAAGATAGCTTAAAAGCCTATTAATATGTATTTTCATGATTGTACGATTGTACAGTATAAAGGCTTTGGCAAAGAAAAGTAGCGATTATATGCTGGGACAGATCAGATTCAGATTTCATCTCAGCTTAATCATCCTGTAAAATCATTAATAATGTTCTTAATCATCGGAAATAATGGTAGAAATGTAAGCCTAAGGTCTTTACCATTGAGAGATTTAGCTTGGTTTCGAATTATGAGACAAATACGTGGGCTGACATCTAGGGGATTTACGTCATATTTTTTCTCGGATTGCATGTATGCCTTTTATAGTGTTGCACAAACATGTTGGCTGTCTAGTCTCTACCAGACTCCGGATCGCTGAAAAAAATCGTAGAAATGGAACGAATAAAGGAGTAAGCCGCCAGAGAAATATAGCTGGGTAGGGAACAGCACGCCATCGCGAGCTGTTACCTGGCCGGTTATATTCCTCTCTATTTGTTCCATTTCTACGATTTTCCAGCGATCCGGAGTCTGGTAGAGACTATGACTATTGGCTGCCACTTCTGGCTTCACCGCGTTCTGGCCTGATAAAAAAAAAACTTACGGATGACTAATAAGGCAATGACCGATATTGCGTTGTCAAAGCATATATCTGATACTAATTTGCGGACCTGGTCGTACTAATTGAATTTTGCACTTTGAAATTTGTTATTCAATAGGAAATGGTATTAATTTTTAATTGGTGGTTTGATGTCTAAATGTATGTGCTTTTATTTCTTGTGAGGTGCTTCGGGTGAATTCTTAGAGGACCGACCGATTAATCAGATGTTTTTGACTACAACAGCAACGTGTAGTCTCCCTGTGGTTAGCAGTTCCGTTCTTCTGTATCCAAATCAGTCACACAATAATGCAAACTTTACTTGGCAACATAACAGGACAATTGTGTGATTTGACGTTTCATGACAGGTTAGTGCTTTAGGTTACCAAGTATTCACGATACGCTAAACCTTTTGCGTACTTATGGGAAACACCGTTCGCAGGAACCTTGTTACTACAGCATACGCCCTGTCATACCCAAACCGGACATGGCTACATCCTCTACAAGCTCTATGGATGTCAGATTTGAGATTTGCTTGTACCAGTCCGTAATATTTCTAGGAAAGACGGACAGCTAGTTACCTCCATGAAATGTCATGGAGGTTATATTTTCTGTTATGTGTCTCTGTCTGTGTAAAAGATTACTCAAGAACGGCTGAATGGATTGGTTTCATACTTGTTGTGTTGGTGGAGTGTGATGAAAGCTCGAATCGATGAGATTTTGGGCGCCGTATCTGTCGTTATAATCGATGTAATAATATCAGAAATCACCCCTATATCTGCGATATATTGGAACAGGCATCGTGCTTTAAGTGTTTGTTAATGGGCTTAGCTCCAAGCAGATAGTGAGGTGATTTGTATGACACCTGTTTGGGGAACCCCGAGTTTTTTTAATATGATAATTAGTTTTATTTATGTCTGCTTAGGATATCATGGAGATGTGAAGCGTAAGTATAATTGTAAGAAGTTGAGGTACATTTAACGGTAATGCTTAACAGGTATGGATGTCTCACATACTGTACTGCTGATTTGAGTGACATGGTGATTAAAATGCCATTAGGTCCTCTCATCTTAGATGGGTTGGGTGTCAGAAGTTTTATGGGCTATACAGATGTTCTGATTTCGTTACGATAAGGGACAGTTGCTAGTTGTCTCTTTCGTAGCCAATGGTACTTGTTTTTAGCAGACGGGGTTGGCGCCAAGTATTCATCTTACAGATGGTGTAGGGCTGTCAGAGGAAAGTGTGCATCTCGTTTTTGTACCGTGTGAACAGCTGATGTTATGACATATTGGTGGAAAATCAAATCACCATCTGACTAAAGTTGTCCACATCCCTTCTTTTTCCTGAGTTTCCCAACTTCCTCCCACCACACCGCTCTGAGGCACATAGTCGAACCTCAATAATGCTGACAACCTTAGACAGTTTAAATGCCAAACATCAAGCTTAAGGAACACCACGCTACCATATGCCGTCGACCTCTCAAACGCACATTACACAATTCAGTGTCACATTTTAATAATTACTAATCAGATGGACATCCTCTGTGCCATTAAATAAATACACCACTACTTTCCCATAACATTTATAACCATTACTCTCAAATGCAACCGACTATAAACATATATACCATCCACAAAAAAGCAATAAATATTTCATGGAGGTATGAGGTCCCCAAACTCTAGTTTTTTTTTAATTTTTATCTTAGGTTTTTTTTGGGGGGGGAGGGGGTGGCTGGCTTATGATATTAGTTACCTGTTCGTCCATTAGGTTGTTTGGGACATATCATTCACACTCTGAACATCTTCAGTAACTCCTCTAGCTCCATCTACTGTGCTGCTGTTCTACGGAGCCTTGAGGCGTAGTTGTTTGTACAGAAATCTTAGATATATTCAATATCTACAACATCTATAGACCGAGATAGAAATAGAAATGACAACTGGTATTGGACTTATACATCAGTTTATTGTTTTGTTCCATGTCGTGTTACAAGTAACGGAATCGAATACATATTGGTTTTTACACATCATGGTTTGTCAGTTATAGTTTTGTCACGACGTTTGTAATTCCTTTACATACCTTCAAGATCTCGATAGTTGCACTTTGCATTATTGGCGCGACGTGCTTAATATGCATCTTTACCTTCCTGTGTATGGCTTAAATTAGACAAATGTGTAACGAACGTAATACTTCTGAAATCGATTCCGCTACAAAACACGTAAAACAGGAAACAGCAGACAGGACGTGCTCCAAGTTATGACGTGAATCCTTAGGGAAATCTGACGCTCCCCGCCCGTACAATATGATTTCCGTGTTATTTGACTACTTGATTGCTTGTAACCTTGGTTTCCAGATACATTATTTGATGTCTGTGAAGATAAACACAGGGAAGATGAGCTTTGATAATTGAGAACAACTACTGTATTCCGTCTGGATCAAACAGTTCGCCAGCTGGCCTGCCAGCGGGAACCCTGCGAGTCAAACAGGTCAAACAGGCACTAACCTATCAATTACCGGGGCCCACAGTGATGCTTACATACTATCTATGACATTATTTATTTCTATTCCCGTCATGATTTTTGTATCGGGTTATAATTTACTAAATACACTCGCACTTATAACTTCATCCTGTGACAATTTCCCACTGATTACTAGTATATATATACTGTGAGACGTTGATGTTAAGAAGAATCAATTTACACCTTTTAGCAAACGATACTTAACTTACGTCGGAGGGTTGATTGCACTGTGTGGAATAACGTTCTTGTCAGTCAGAAGCCTTTGCTTACCTATCGAATGTATCTCATTAGGAGTGACAACTTGCACCGTTCTGTGCAACACTCCATTGCTAGATGTCGGGCAAGTTTCCAGGAACTCATCATATAGTTGTATAGAATAGATGTTTGATAGATGTTTCGAGGATCCGGTCTCCCCTCCTTAAGTTTTGGGTGACGCATTAAACAACACAGATAGACAACAATTGCTCCCAAACAATTAGTGGAAGTTGACAGAAAATGTAAGCTGCAGTTGGAGGCAGCCTTGGACTGCATGCCAGACCTGGCTATATTGCACTGAATGACTTGCAGCCCTGTTACCCATCTATGACATGTTCTTAGATCCATTTATCAAGGAGAAAGAAACCCTCTGAGTGATTCAATGGCAGTACAAATAGGTGATCCGGCGTGCACCCCTCCAGTAATTAAAGTGGCCTCCCATCAAAGGCAGGTGATTGGGGACAAGATATTAGTATCTAGAGGTAATAGGCAACTACAACAAAAAATTTCCTTGACAAGTGATTGAATTGTAATTCCTTGTTGTTTCATCATATGTTGCAGGAATGAAGGATTTGACAGCTGCTGGCGTCCCTAGCGTGCCGTAATCAGTGGGTATCGCTGCTGACTGGCGACGGTATAATCTGGTTCCAGGTTCAGGAGTCACGGGATACGCCAAAAACTGCCGTACGTTTCGTCGCCCTATCTGACAAAAAATCTTAAGCTATAGAAAAATACAAAGGACACTGTCACTGCTACGACAAGACCGAACTGCAACAGGAAGCAGAGAACCATGAACGCGAGTAATGTGACGTTCCCGCCGACTGGCATCGCCGCACCTCAGGGTGGTGCCGGGCCGATCGTCATCCTGGTCCTATCCCTGTTCACGGTCTTTACCATCGCCGGAAACCTGCTGGTCATCGCAGTTGTGTACAGGGACAGAAAACTCCGGACAGTTACAAACTACCTCATTGTATCCCTGGCCTTCGCGGACTTACTCATCGGGAGCCTGGTCATGCCCTTCGGCATCTCCCTGGAAGTTACGGGAGGGGAGTGGCTGTTCGGGAGGTTGTGGTGCGACATTTGGCACTCACTGGACGTGATGGGCAGTACGGCGTCCATACTCAACCTCTGTGCAATCTCGCTGGACAGGTACTGGGCCATAACCGATCCGGTGTTGTACCCCTGCCGGGTGACAGTAGGACGAGCCCGTCTGATGATCGCCTTAGTTTGGCTGTGCTCGTCGGCAATCTCCTTCCCAGCCATCGCGTGGTGGCAGGCGGTGGGCGACCCGGGCTCCCCCGACCACCTGTGCCTCTTCACGTCAGACACTACTTACCTAGCCACCTCCTCGTGCGTCTCCTTCTACGCACCTCTCCTCATCATGCTCTTCACCTACTACAGGATTTACAGAATCGCCGCCCGCCAGAGAAAGAGCCTCATGCAGGGTGTGAAAGTGTTCGATGCTGACGGGAAAGACGGGGAGAGTTTTTCCTTACGTGTCCATCGCGGCGGCGGCACCGGGAGGAAAGAGTCGCTGGTGCCCTACAACGGGGCTGTGTCGAACGGCGAAAGACTCTCACAGGCCGCGAACGACAAGAAACTGCGACAGATCAAAATTGCCAAGAGGTTGCAGAAGTTTACAAAAGAACACAAGGCGGCGAAGACACTGTCTATAGTGATCGGCGTCTTCATTCTCTGCTGGCTGCCCTTCTTCGTGCTCAACATCATCATCAGCGCATGCTCTTTCCAGTGTATCGACGGAGTGGACTTCCTCTACGCGATATTTACCTGGCTCGGCTACGTCAACTCGGGATTCAACCCTATCATCTACGCATGCTCCAGCATGGAGTTCCGTAGGGCGTTTGCTAAAACCCTGTGTCAGTACTGCCCCAAAGGACTGTGCAAGCGCAGAAACTTCCCCGGACATTCTGTCCGGTCGGCCTTGGCCACGGTCACAGTAGAGATGCTCCAAGGTGGTCACAACGAGGAAATGACGAACAGTTCCGCGCGAAGGTACCACCGGAGGACCACCATATGACTATCTATTAAGAACAATAACAACAGAGAAACAAAGCTGGGTATGTCAAAGTTATCGACAGTGTAGAATCAGTGTGTACCTTGTAACTACAATTTGCAGATCTAGAGTTCTCCGCAACCAATACATCTAGCACAAGTCTAATTCGTATGATGTATTGACATCATAAAACTTTGTTTCGAGAATACTAATTGTTTATGTTTCAATTGCGATCCATTTCTCCTTCCTCTTCTTTCTGTACGGCTATGCCGACTGTTTTCTCGGTTTCTTTTATAGAGGTATCGTATGTATAGCTCTGAACGATCTTGTAGTAGACCGCTGACACAGGTTTGATACTTATTTCATTACACCAGACATAATTACTGTTTTAACGGTTTTATTGAAAGCGACGATATGTATGTTCTTATTGGTAATAACAGCGCCTTAGTTTTGAAATTTGATTGAAGTGACACGTAATTGGCCAATCTTGTACCAAATGATTTTTCATAGTCGTTGTCATAATGTGTAAATGTTACAGACGTGTCATCGGGGCAACAGGATAGATCTATGTTATAAAAAGGGACTTTTTGCAATATCCGACAATACCATTTGTTAACAACATGATAATGAAAGGTGACAATGGCTAGAAGCGTACACCAACTCCGTGACGTGGTGTTTCAGTCCGGCAGCTGTGTGGTTATAGTGTGTCAGATGTATATGTCTGTACGATTTTCGTAAACATAGCACAGACTTTCCCAGGTGTTCATGGGATGTTAGATAACTGTGTACAGGATTATAGCCTAAGATTGGATATTTCAATGTGGATCGTTGACAAAGTTCTGCATGCTTATTTAGGATTTTTGTGAGCTGTAAGAAAACGAGGGAAATCACATTGTGGAAGAAATCGTTGCTTGCACTGCGGAATATATGACGTGAAGAAACCCCATGTAATTTTCAGACATAAGTGTTCATGACATACACCAGTAGGCGTACTAATGATGTTGGCCTCGATGAAAAGTTGGATCTCTCCCCGTGAAAGTGAAGTCACGTGTGCATTAGATTTTCTACACGCGCCTTGACAATCTAATTTGGCGGGCCCGATGTTCAGAAAACTGACGGCAACTTGGGAACAGATTCAGAATACAGTTAGAAAAGCCTAATATGGCAATGGTGTGGGGATAGGAGCGAGTGAGACAAGCTTATTTTTGTTCGTTAATCTAGTGTCACGATGTCAATGACCTACGACCAAAATTGCTGATTGTCTGATCAGCATAAGGCCTACTTATTGGTGTATTATGTCCTTTAAAGCTAGCAGACGTCGTGGGGAGCTATTTTCCTGCTGTGTGACGCCATGTTGAAAGAAAACGAATCATCGAATGATACAACGCAATGTGCATAAATTTATTGTGGAGTGAAGTGGGTATGGGCGATGAGTAACATAAAAAGATGAGAGATTACAATACGACACTAAACTTTCTTCCAAAGGTATATATGGATCAAATTTTCAACTGCTGTCGCCTTCTTCAGGATCAATGATGGTCAGTCACTTCCAAACGTAAACTCTCGATCGAAAGTTACAAACACGCGACCTTATTGGCACGTGATCTTGCGTATGCGTGACGTCAGCAATTGGTCAAACGTGTAAAGAATTTTACATCGCCCGCCGTTTTGTTAGGTGATGGCTGGGAACGGTGCTTCTAGCGTTCCTAGCAGGCTCTACGAGTCAGGTTTTTCTTCAGGTATATCAGTTCTTCGTGGCACTCGGATTCTTGTAACTAGGCCTCCTTGGCTCAGCCCTAAGCAATAGGAAATTATATGTCATTACACAAGAAAAACAGCCGACTTGCTAAAGGAGGCCAATTAGCCAATGGTAATGGCCTGACTATTATAAAAATCAAGTCAATTACCTTGCATATTTCAAAGCTTGGGATGGATAGCTACCATATGTGCACAGCTGGTACTGCATGGGGTTAACCTACTTTCTGTGTCGGTAATCAGGGTTTGTACAGGACGAGGTACATGGCAATGTTGTTTGCTGTTCAAAGCTCAGCGTGTAAATACTACAGATGTAAAAATTTATGTCCTACAGATATTCTATGTGTTAAGATGTATGTGTTATTTCAAGGATGTAACATCCCATTAACTGTAGTTTTTTGTACATTTTGCTAATGTCACCCAGAAATAGAAACCAGGAAAGGAAAGTTCAAGGAACTGGAATAGAAAATTGATTTCGTCTCTTGTGCCATCGAATAGAATAGAACTTCCAAACGATCTGTGTACACGAGCTCACATCGTCACCCGTCAAATATCTCTACGTTTTATTTCTGATGTTATGTATGTACAATAATGGTGAATTTTGTATGAAATGTTTATACTGATACCAGATGTAAATGTATGTGAGTACAAACTGTGTACATTTGTTCATCGTGTTGTTTGACTTCACGTACTTCTGAAGATAGGCTGGGATTCAGTTCAACTGTCTCCATGTTCAACAGGTGGCGTGCACGTGTCTTCATTGGTCTAAAATTTGATTGGCGGCTTGTGGCTTGAGCACCGTCGCTATGGTAACTGCCCATTAGTTGTTCTCAGAGGCGACAAGCAAAGCAGTCACGCGGCTTCAGTAGATTGAGGGCCGACCTTTCATTAACTGAACTGAAATAATGCTACGTCCCAACATGCGTTGTTATCAGTACTCTTTGTTGTGTATAAAGCACATCAAACAATAATTTCCTTTGACTTTAGAATTCCATCTGATATTTGCCTCCTTCACTGGCTTCTCTGAGGGCGTAAGTTGTTGGGGGGGGGGGGGGGGGTTCTTTTCCGGACAGTAAAATGAGAGGCGATTCCCGATTTTCCACCCGGAAAACCGGAGAAGAAAAAATGCCGGGAAACTAAAAATCCCACCACTTGGGGCGAAATATAAAAACTTCCCCGGATATTTTCCTTAACCGGGATACTGGATTTTCCTTTCCCGCCATGTTTTCTTTTCCCGGTTTCCCGGGTAAAAAACGCGAAACCACGGCCCCCCCCAAAGACCCCAAAAAAAAACACCCCCCCCCCCCAAAAAATTAAACCCATA
>NC_049982.1:14669969-14671384 GCF_000003815.2 Branchiostoma floridae
TTGTATTGGACGTTTTAAGTGAATAGCCACAAAATCAGCCTTCTGATGCAGGATATACAGAGCCCCAACCAAGGCCATTCGGGAGCACCTACGTACATGCACGCACCATCTTCTCATCTCTCCCTACAGACACGTAGATGCAGAGGCTGAGCAAAGGCTAACATTAGCCGAAAACTCTGCCGAATTGATAGCTGACATTTCAACTAATGTCTCCGTGCACGTGTTTGATCACGGTAAGGTTATTGATGCAGCCATCTAGTCACCAGCGATCTATTCAGCTCCCACATCAGAGAGACGAAGGTTTGGGGTTTTACTTACAGGGATTATTGTCCTGTTAAGTAGATATTCGGATGTTGTAACCTATCTTGCTCAAGAGGATCTAGGAACAACGCTTGGTGGTGAGTCGGCGTCTCAAACGTTCGTGCCTCTCACGACCTGAACGGATTAGACAGACGGTTTGTCCGCAAACGGCCCTCCAGAGGAGTCACTCGCGTTTCCTGGCAACAATGTCTTTGATTAGAGGTTTTCTGCACATCAGAAGTATATGGTAACATTGTTACGCTTTGGTACAGTTAGTAATTGACCTTTAAACAGCCAACTGGCGGTTTCTTTATTTGCATATTGATTGGGTTTGACGTGCATTTCAACATGTCTTTGGTAACAAATTAGATTTAGCTGTACTTTGATGTCTCCTTCAGACTCAAAGACAGGCGTGGGGAGTACAGTATATGGTCAAGGGCACTGAACTTTGCGTTAAATCCGATAGGGGGAAGCAGTTCACAACGCAAACCTACACGAGACTGTGTCTGTTCCCTGTAATAGCGTCGCCTGGCGAGTAATCCGACTCAAACAAGTTTTTCTAAAATAAGGTTTCGACCACGGTTGGATAAACAGTTTTTTTATCTTTTGAATTATTTTATGTTTATTCGCATTCACGCATGTACAAGTAGGACCACGCCACCCTTTACTACGTGCTGTGTGGGTTTTATTAACGATTTTACGTCTTGAAGACAAATGTAGATATTTCTGATACACGAAAAGCAAAGGTTTGTTACGGGTGATGGAAACAAATGTGATTGACTACCTTTTACACGCATGGTCTTTTTAGCGAATGCCCACAAACGCCCACTCTAGAGAAGTCCGCGCTGCACGAATCTCATTTTTTTTGCTTGGAATATGTCCACGTTGTGCTCCCATGTATTAATCCTGAGTCTCAAGTCAATCCATTGACCCGAAGTGACATAAATCAAAGTTTTCCATTCTCGATGGTCTTTTTAGCGAACGCCCAGCAAAATGTCTTTTTAGCGAATGCCCACTATATCCACAAAAATATCGACCGTCGCGCAATGACACCTAAACCTACCGCCACAAACATGTTCAAGATGGTGTCCCATTGATGTGTACGGAGTTTCCGT
>NC_049982.1:14671525-14672455 GCF_000003815.2 Branchiostoma floridae
GACTGTTGTAGCATAGCTTCTCATACACCCATTTTAGAGTGAATTCTGAACAAGATTTTCATTTCATAGTGCTATCATCTGACTAATATTTACAATGTGGTCATTTTTCTGTGCTATTATTACCCAGGTTTGAGGAACTTAGTGCAAATTTGGATATTGATTCACCTCAGTGCCCAATTAATGTACAAAAGGCTCAGACACATTAGTGTTATAAACCTGAATAGGGGCAGGTAACCAATACTAGAAAAACATAGCTATTTATTATTAACAATACTATTTACATTATAATAATAACTCTGCACCAAACTGGACTTTTCTTATCTTTATTTATCACAGAAACATTGTTACAATGAGGATTTGATTTGATGAGTATCTGTTACAGTGTGTACAAACTTATTTCAAATACAAAAATGTATTACGTTTCACTTCCTAAATATTTTTATATTTTTATATTTTTAAGTATTGGAAGAAGTTGACACATAAACAATATTAATTGCATTATTTATGTGCAGTAAAATGTGACCACATGCTATCAATAGCCTAATAAAATGTTGGCACATGGCACAAGCGGGCTCCCCTTCTGAGTACAGAAAGGAAATGTTTTATAACATTTAGTTATGACGTAGAAAATTTCAATTGTAAAATGTACCTTTATTAACATTTACAAACAAATTGTTTTTTTCTCTTCTTAATAAATGACAACAATACAGGTAAGTAAGGTGTGTTTCCTTTTATAACAGGCCAGGTAAGACGCCGTACAGGTAGGTAAGGTGTGTTTCCTTTTATAGCAGACCAGGTAAGACACCGTACAGGTGAGTAAGGTGTGTTTCCTTGACTACAGACTAGGTAAGACACCTTACAGGTGAGCAACGTGTATTTCCTTTCATTACAGACCAGGTAAGACACCGTACAGGTGAGTAACGTGTATTT
>NC_049982.1:14672891-14741841 GCF_000003815.2 Branchiostoma floridae
GCAAAGGAAAGACGCTTTCCTCACCTGTATAATGGCCTATATGGTAGTATATAGGCAAAGGAAAGTTGCTTTACTCACCTGTATAATACCCCGTCTGGTCTATAGGCAAAGTAAAGACATCTTACTTACCTGTATAATGGCCTATCTGGTCTATAGGCAAAGGAAAGACACCTTACTCACCTGTTTAATGGCCTATCTGGTCTATAGGCAAAGGAAAGACACCTTATTCACCTGTATAATGGCCTATCTGGTATATAGGCAAGGGAAAGACACCTTGCTTACCTGTATAATGCCCCATCTGGTATATAGGCGAAGGAAAGACACCTAACTTACCTGTATAATACCCTATCTGGTCTACAGGCAAAGGAAAGTTGCTTTACTCACCTGCACAATACCCTATCTGGTCTATAGGCAAAGGAAAGACGCCTTACTCACCTGTATAATGGCCTATATGGTATATAGGCAAAGGAAAGACGCCTTACTCACCTGTGTAATACCCTATCTGGTCTATAGACAAAGGAAACACACCTTACTCACCTGTGCGGTGTCTTACCTGGTCTGCAATGAAAGGAAATACACGTTACTCACCTGTATGGTGTCTTACCTGGTCTGTAATCAAAGGAAATACACGTTACTCACATGCACGGTGTCATACCTGGTCTGTTATAAAAAGAAACACACCTTACTTACCTGTATGGTGTCTTACCTGGCCTGTTATCAAAGGAAATACACGTTACTCACCTGTATGGTGTCTTACCTGGTCTGTAATCAGAGGAAATACACGTTACTCACCTGTACGGTGTCTTACCTAGTCTGTAGTCAAGGAAACACACCTTACTCACCTGTACGGTGTCTTACCTGGTCTGTAATCAAAGGAAATACACCTTACTCACCTGTACGGTGTCTTACCTAGTCTGTAGTCAAGGAAACACACCTTACTCACCTGTACGGTGTCTTACCTCGTCTGTACTGAAACGAAATACACGTTACGTACATGTACGGTGTCTTACCTAGTCTGTTATAAAAGGAAACACACCTTACTCACCTGTACGGTGCCTTACCTGGTCTGTCATGAAAGGAAACACACCTTACTCACCTGTACGGTGTCTTACCTGGTCTGTAATCAAAGGAAATACACCTTACTCACCTGTACGGTGTCTTACCTAGTCTGTAGTCAAGGAAACACACCTTACTCACCTGTACGGTGTCTTACCTGGTCTGTAATCAAAGGAAATACACGTTACTCACCTGTACGGTGTCTTACCTGGTCTGTAATGAAAGGAAATACACGTTGCTCACCTGTAAGGTGTCTTACCTAGTCTGTAGTCAAGGAAACACACCTTACTCACCTGTACGGTGTCTTACCTTGTCTTCTATAAAAGGAAACACACCTTACTTACCTGTACGGCGTCTTACCTGGCCTGTTATAAAAGGAAACACACCTTACTTACCTGTATTGTTGTCATTTATTAAGAAGAGAAAAAACAATTTGTTTGTAAATGTTAATAAAGGTACATTTTACAATTGAAATTTTCTACGTCATAACTAAATGTTATAAAACATTTCCTTTCTGTACTCAGAAGGGGAGCCCGCTTGTGCCATGTGCCAACATTTTATTAGGCTATTGATAGCATGTGGTCACATTTTACTGCACATAAATAATGCAATTAATATTGTTTATGTGTCAACTTCTTCCAATACTTAAAAATATAAAAATATAAAAATATTTAGGAAGTGAAACGTAATACATTTTTGTATTTGAAATAAGTTTGTACACACTGTAACAGATACTCATCAAATCAAATCCTCATTGTAACAATGTTTCTGTGATAAATAAAGATAAGAAAAGTCCAGTTTGGTGCAGAGTTATTATTATAATGTAAATAGTATTGTTAATAATAAATAGCTATGTTTTTCTAGTATTGGTTACCTGCCCCTATTCAGGTTTATAACACTAATGTGTCTGAGCCTTTTGTACATTAATTGGGCACTGAGGTGAATCAATATCCAAATTTGCACTAAGTTCCTCAAACCTGGGTAATAATAGCACAGAAAAATGACCACATTGTAAATATTAGTCAGATGATAGCACTATGAAATGAAAATCTTGTTCAGAATTCACTCTAAAATGGTTGTTTGAGAAGGTATGCTACAACAGTCCCTCCCGCGATACTTATAGAACAGTCCCGCAAGGAGGTCACATGACTAGTGCCCGCCATTTTGAATTGCTATAGTTAAAGTATGGTAGTATCGTCGCCGTACTTTTTGACCAAAAACAGGGACTTAAAATGCTTGTAAAGCACGGAAACTCCGTACACATCAATGGGACACAATCTTGAACATGTTTGTGGCGGTAGGTTTAGGTGTCGTTGCGCGACAGCCGATATTTTTGTGGATATAGTGGGCATTCGCTAAAAAGACATTTTGCTGGGCGTTCGCTAAAAAGACCATCGAGAATGGAAAACTTTGATTTATGTCACTTCGGGTCAATGGATTGACTTGAAACTCAGGATTAATACATGGGAGCACAACGTGGACATATTCCAAGCAAAAAAAATGAGATTCGTGCAGCGCGGACTTCTCTAGAGTGGGCGTTTGTGGGCATTCGCTAAAAAGACCCTCCCCCTTTTACAGACTACACCAAAGGTTCTAGTAGATCGCACTGTATGACTACGTAACTTTCATCTTGAACCAAACATGTCCATCTCAAAGCACCACTCTTCGTCATCTTTCTCTTCACTTCAAAACCTTCTTCTTCTTCGCTCGATCATCATCTTCATTCTCTAACAATATATACCACTGCCCACACATTTTTGTTAAACATCTCTATGATATAACATCGCTGGTGACGAAGTTATGAAGTTTACATACTACATAGTTTTTTGTGGTGAAGAAGCCTCCCTTTGCACAGCTGAATGAAACACACAAACAGAAATATCCCAGAAAAACGCAAAACACAAAATAAATTTCAAACATTTATAGATCACCGTTAGGCTTACAATTAGTTATAATCTATGATGGCCAACGGTACAATAGATGCCGCTTAAATTCATTTCAAAACATCAGCATCAGCCCTTGTAGTTTCACAATTGTTTCGGTGACTGACCCTAGGTAATTGTGACACTTTGAGCGTTTTTTTTCTTTTTGACATTAGACAAACTTCTTATGCGTAGGTACGACTTATAGTCTATGGAAACATGATGGACAGAAAAGGACGCGGACGTCTATTGTATAAGGTAGTAGATTACTTTGTAAACCTGTGAAAGGCATCTCTTGATTGGACTTTTCACCCTCGTTCCCTTACCCATCCCTTGTCTGTCCTTTTAGACTTGATTTTGTCTAAATGATCTGACGTTCATTTTGTATGTTTTGAACGCAAATATTTATTTATGATCTAACCATTCACCACGAGTCCTGTCCCGTGATGATCACGCACTGGCGTATGTCAATATGGCCACACGACTCTTCAGGATCCAGGACCCCATACGCACTTAACAGTCATGCATGATCAGTGTGTTTGCCTGTGGCCTCGCCCCAGTCCTTCAGGAAGACAATCAGGGCCGATTACATGGTAGCAAAATTAATACAAGCCTTTGGTATTGAGTGGACGAAACCTGGACCGTTTGCAAGCCCAGTCGTCCTTTCTCCTTCTTCTTTGGCAGTCCAGTCTCAGGAGACCATCAGTACGCCTCTGTTGCGATCAATTGTAGAATCTACCTCATGTAATGATTTTGATTTGTGTTGAAGTTCTAAGGAAGCAGCTTGACCGTGAATGTCCCCTTCCCCACAGAAACGCCAATAGTCTAGTCCTTAGTACCAGGAGCGGCCCTGGTACAACACGGGTTTTGTGATGGGTTGCGACGTCTGCACGAGGCTGCCGTACCTAGCCTCGTACTCCCTGATCTTGGTCAACACGTCCGGCTTCACGCTGTCTATCTGAATCAACATGTTCTTCAGCACGTTTGTCTTCTGTTCCGACAGCAGCTCCTTGTCTTGTAGCGAGGCTACCAGCTTGTCGAAGGTGGTGTCCTGGGCGAGCGTCTCCCACTCGGACTGGGTGTGGAACTGTGTGGACAGGAGCATCATCTGGGCGAGCTGCCGCTGGGTTATGCGGCGGGCCAGCAGTGCCAACAGCGACTGGTAGTCCCTCTTCTGCCGCTCCACACGGGATGGCACTGACACTGAACAAACATAAATACAGGTTCAACTGTTGTCTATGGGGGTCGGATAGGATTGTTTCATGCAGGTCTGACTCGCTGTTGAATAAAGCAATACTGATGTTAATGGAAGAATGAGATATGGGAGGGGATAGACAGGTAAAACAGGGAGAAATCTGGGCAAAAACTGACAAAAACCTGCTTCTCAATCTAGCTAGCTGTTTCCCTCATAAAAAGCAATGGTGCATTCATTGTCCGTACATATGTTGTATGTTTGTATGTATGTGTGTTTTCATCATACTAGCCTTGATTTAGACTGGTATACTTATCCATCGTGTTGTCGTGTTCGGATTCTGGCATGAACCCCAATTTTCAAAAGGGCCCGCAGCTGAACTAGTACTGTCACGTATTCCTAGACTTGTTGTTTCGGTCAGCGATCCGACAAATTCATGTCACATGTATGTGACGTGCTGACGTTCATGAGGCTGACGCTGTACGCAGAAGGTGCAGTTTGCAATGATATCTCAAGATGGCGTAAATAGGGTAAAAAACCTTCAGTGCCAAGTTGCTCGTCAAACGATTACTTCCATATGCTTACAAAATAGGCTTGTGAAAACTTCATTCTGTCTTTTTCGCTGTTGATATTGTTGTGTAATTTCCCTAAACTTTTGCTGCCTTTCTGCTTCATGTTCACCGCCTCTAGCTCTACATCCTTCTAGCCCGTCCGAAAGATTTATATTTTTATGAACACAGCTGTAAAAATATGTCTCTATACTGCTCGTTAACACAGAAACTGGAACATACCAATGTTTGTATGTCTATCTCTTTGTCAATTCTTCTCTACGTCACCCTTCTCCTGCACCTACATACCCCCGATTTATCATTCTCATCTCAATTTCTTTACTCCGTATTGCGATCCCCACTCTTCTACCAATTCTTTTCTTTGTAACAAGATACATTGCTCCTTAAATGTCTGAGAGACGTCTGACTACTTTAAGAAGTAACAGAACCCGTGAAACCACGCATGTACAGAAGACAGCTGTCTCCCTGGAGGCGTGTTTACCTGTTTCATCTTCGCGCTCAGTAGTTATGTTATCGTTGCGCACTGAATATTTTTGTTTCACCCAGCATACTTTGCGCCGTCTTCAAAACAAATACTTCAACATGAGGATGTGAAATAACGCCCAGCGCGGCGTAGCGGATACAAATTCCTCTGCAGTGCTTTTCAAACAAACGTATTGATCCACTTCAAATAGGAATGAATGGGAACCACATATCCTAATGCCTTTTACAGTTAGGCATACGCGAGTGAGTGAGTGAGTGGCGGGGATGGCCATTGACCACAGTATATTTCTTGTGCTTTCCATGAAAAATGTTCAAAGGGAGGATACTGAAATGACTTTCCTCACATATGTACTGTCTTGTCACCGAGACTTAATTGAAGTGACCTTGCAAATTCAATTTGACGCAGAAAGGCCATGCTCCATCAACTATTAGTTCTACTGTGCCAGTTGATTTACTGTGCCCCAGGTATGCTACAGTTGGATCGTTATCAACGTCACTACGCAGGCCACAACACGCCCGACATCATCATGTACACACGGGCAGCACTGCTGAGTTCAGATGTTGTTATGATAGCTCTGCCGTGATGCAGCTAAAACTGGTCAGTCAAGGGCAGCCCGTTGGAAGTCCTACATTTGAACCTGTGACCGAATGTACGTTACCCAATGACATGATTTACAAGCATGTATTTCTTCCTGCATTACATGTTTTAGTGTCTTGGTGACTTTATGACCAGTATTTCAAGTTGAACAGGGAAAGTAAAAGTTGCCAGGATTTTTATGGCCTGTAGCAGGGTTGGCGACGCGGTAACGTTGTTATTCCTAAGACTTTTCTGTCTAAATAATTTCTGATAAAATCTGAAGCAGTTTGATAGCAACATTCACACCCAAACTACGTCCCATGCATTTTCTAGAAGCACCGTAACGCCCCTCCCCCGTGCTACAATGCCAGCTGTCCAACCACTTAAATCAGCCGCAATATGAGTCCCGGTTGTGTACTATTCGGTCTAGCCGATTACCACAAATCCACAAACTCCCTCAGGGCGGCAGAATTAAGGCATTAGTGGACGTCACGATATTTTACACTAGCTCAGCACACGACCCTACACCCCCAGCGGCGCGAACGACGCACTGTTCCCCTACATACCAGCGTTCATGCCGAGGGTTGTGTCCTGTTGTGTCCGGTCTGCCGTGTGCTCGGGCGCGTCAGGGTCTCTCGTTGTTAGACTGCTGCACAGTTCTACGCAAGTCGTGTCGCTTAACTCCATCGCCTTATATAATGATCTGCGCAGAAGATATGG
The DNA here is from genome assembly GCF_000003815.2 of Branchiostoma floridae. Taxonomy (NCBI): domain Eukaryota; kingdom Metazoa; phylum Chordata; class Leptocardii; order Amphioxiformes; family Branchiostomatidae; genus Branchiostoma; species Branchiostoma floridae. The sequence continues at coordinate 14,679,411 of NC_049982.1, forward strand.
TTCAACATGTACGTATGTATGCCGGGGCCTCCAGCGCTATTTATGGTTAGGGTGCGTTATTGATACCCCATGACTGAAATGCCAACATGCACGCAGACTGTAGCCTACAACCCCAGACTGCCAGATGAGGACAAGAGAATGATTTACCAATCGGGAAGCAATGCACACGATGACCAGATGCAGGTTATCACACAAGAGAAGTAGTATTCAATGACATGTTTTGCTTTAAATTCATGACTTTAACTTTTCTTCTCTGTGTGTTCTACGTCTTCTCATATAAAGGCTAGACGCCATTTGCTAAACATCATGACTATTGCCGTGTTTATGTTAAAAAGTACATAACATTATTTGCCCAGCAGCGATTGGCTCTTCGCCTATAGCTGAGAGGCCCAGTCACAAGCCTGGAGATCTAGGCTACCCAACACGTCAGTCGGGCAACACTTCGTGTGGGCGGTCCCTCTGGTCTGCGCATGTTGGTACAGTCCACGCGCCTTGACAGGGCCTAATTGGACTGTAACAAGGGCGCTTGTTTGAAGTAAAAAGTAAACAAACTGTTCAAGAGTAGAGAAAGTGGTAAGAAAAATGTAGAGGCTAGGACATCGCGTGTGTAAGGAGAGGGAAATACAGACGACTACAAAACAAACCATGACACAGTAGGGGTGGGTGCGGGAAAAAAAACGTTTTATTCTTGTTGGACCGTTCCGGAAAAAAACGACCCTAAAAAATCAGTGGGACGGATTTTGGACCGATTAGAGAAAATGAAAAGATTATTTCGGCAGGCGTTCACATATAATGACCCAAGAAATAAACAAGAGTGAAGTAAAGGAGAGTTGACAGTTCTTACAATCAAACTTGGTATACGTTAACAGAGGCATTAGTGTTGTTTAAATGAAGATATGGATTTAAAGCGCCAGTAGACGTCAAATGCAGATTCCATTGTAGTGAAACCTGCCTTTGTTTTGACTTTTACCCATTCAATTTTTTTTTCCAGACAATTAGGTCCATGTTCAGGTCCGAAACCTGGACCTGGTCTTCAAGCCCTGGACCTAAATGTTCTGTACCGGTACCCTCCCCTATGGGACAGGTGTATGTTATATATATATATATATATATGTTATATATATATATATATATGTATATATATGACACAGGTGTTCGTTACATATGTATGTAGTATAGAAGAAATGAGTAATAAGGGAGTATCTAAACGTGAAGTACATATCATTTTAAGGGAAAACTTTCTCATTCTGAAAATCATTATGTGTGAAGTGAATCATGCTAAACCTTCGTCACTGACATTTACTTTCTTAATCATTGTCTTTGTCTCTGGGCAGACATAATAGGGCCATGAATTTTTATTACCTAAAGCTAAATACTGTCAATATTCAATCCACACCATTCTACTCTTCGTGTATAATGTTCAAACTGAACTCTTGTGAACAAAGGATGACAGTGCATAACCGGTACCGTGGGCTCAGACGAAGTTACTTTTAGACGAAGTGTGTGTGTTGAGTCAGTTTATACTCCGTGTGACATAAACCAGCTGACATGGCGAACTGAATACTTCAGATAACAAACGGCCAGGAGGAGGCTGGTGCGTAGGTGTTTGTGAAATAGCATACCGCTTGTTTCAGACGGTCCGCCATGTCAGCAAATCGGAGCTGAGATCACAGAAATGCGCCACAGCAGAGTAATAGTCTGTCATAAAAGACCATTATTGAACAATTTTTCGCAGATTGAGGATCTGTACTACAGGTACAACCATACCATGTTGAACTTGCGCCTTTTTTTCGATTCCTCCTAGAACGAAACCTCATGAAAACTCGTGGGATCGAAGCTATCATGCTGTGAATCATGTTTACAAACACAGCACCTGTTTGTTCATACCACATCACGTACCACCCCAAGGTCTGTGTCATCCGGAGGTTGCGCTATGATGTCTAATTTAAAGAACGCATCGCACCAAGCAGAGAAAATGTTGGCGGATTCGTCACAGCGTTAACGCATCCATGGTCGAGTCGTGGTCGAGGAAAGCAAATCTGTAAACATTCTCAACTTCGGATAATTCAGTCATTGAATCCTTCCTGTGCGGTTTTTCCTAGTCTCTACCAGACTCCGGGTGGCTGGAAAAACCGTAGAAATGGAACAAATAGAGGAGTAAGCCGGTCAGAGAAGCATAGGCGGCTAGATCGCGCGCTGTCCCTAGCCGGCTATACTTCTCTGGCCGGCTTACTCCTCTATTTGTTCAATTTCTGTGGTTTTTCCAGCCACCCGGGGTCTGGTAGAGACTATAGGTTTTCCCCCTTTTCACGGATTGCGTTCCTACTTTTCCTTTCTTCCAAGTTCCTTTCAGGCTCCTCTCCCTACATAGCTCATTCTAAATTTGGTTTCATGAAGTCTTTTTTTTTCATTTTCCTTTTAGATACTCACATCTAGAACAAAATTTGCTGTCGTATCATGTGTCTTAAATGGGAAGGAACTGAATGTACTAAGCAGTGTCCGTGGTAATTTGAAAAAATGCTGCGAGGAAAGTGTGGTCTAATGATGGCCCAATGTGCCATCGAGATGCGGGCAAGGACATCTATCTATCTTTCTTTAATCTTATTACCTTTGCCAGAATAGCTAAGGTTATGTTTTAGGCTTGTGAGTCTGTGTGTCTGTGTGTTAACAGTATAACTCAAGAAGCCTTTGATGGATCCCAATAATATTTGGTAGGTGGGTAGGGGTCGGGAAAACGAAGGTCAAGTTCGATAATGGGCCCCCTAGCGGCTTGCTAAGGTACTGCAGCAAAACCTCAATTTTTTTTATCTCGTGTTCTGGACCTGCTGTGGTTATGATTTTTGAGTGGTAGATAGCCCTTGGTGCAGAGAGTAAGTGCTTTAAGTTTGGACCCCCTAGCGGCTTGTTTGGAACTGCAGTCGCCGATTTCCTTTCAAACTTTGGACGAGAATAACTCGAGAACGTGTTGATGGATCGTCATGGTTTTTGGTATGTAGATAGCCCAAGTAACAATGTACACAATGGAATACCAATTATGCAAATCAGCAACTAATTTGCATAATTAATGAGGAAAGTTTATAAATCCACTGCATTTCATGATAGGACTTTCAAACTTGTCACATATATAGATGAGGAAGAGAGAAATATCAATGCATATTAATTATGCAAATGACGGCCTCATTTGCATAATTAATGAGAAAATATAAACGTGTTGACGGATCGTCATGGTTTTTGGTATGTAGATAGCCAAAGGGAAGACTTACATGATGGAATTATAATTATGCAAATCGACTGCTAATTTGCATAATTAATGAGAAAAGTTTGTAAATCCACTGCATTCCTTATAGGACTTTCAAACTTGTCACATTTTTAGCTAAGAAAGAAGGAAATATCAATACACATTTATTATGCAAATGATGCTTGATACAATTTAATATTATTATGTAAATCTAATCTGCATAGGGATGTAATTTGCATAAGCAATGGCGAAATGTTATGAACCAACTCCAGGCATATAAAATAAGATGTAACGAGTAACACATTTATGTCTACAGACATCATTCTACATAACAAACCTGGTTTATTTGGCAAAGGTATGTGTTCGTTGAACTCTAGTTTTATTTTGCAAAACGTCATAGGTATTAAAGAACTTTCTACCGACTGTGAGTACGCACTCTGGGTCAGACGGGCGCAATGTACTTTGACCTCAATATCGACTAGGTTCCATGAACGTCGCACCTGTAGTCATAGATTCTGGTTAATGTCCATTGGAAGACTAAAAACTTAAAACAAGATATATCCCTTTCCTACCTGATGTCAATTTAGTAATCTAGATTATGCTTATTTCTTTTAAAAAATCCAGTGTACCTCCCTGCTGCAAAAGTGGCTTCTCCCGATGACCTCCGTATTTGCCCTCTGTCCGTCATGCCGTCCGACCGTGCTGTGGCCGTGTGTGCCGGGGTCTCCTTCTGTCTGGGTTTCTTTCTCGGCTGGAAGTCCAACTCTTGGTACAGGAAGTACCTGAAGTGGAAGAGGGACCGTCTGCACTCCAAACTCGTAGACACACAGAAGAGAATAGACATCTCCTAGCGGTTCGCCTGGCGCTCGGTGTGGGAGGGGGGCTGCGCTGGTGGACTGGTGGTGCTATTTCCGGGTCGATTTCCTGGATCCGTGGACGTCGCAAGTGGGCTGCTTAAACTTCACTAATTGTGTGACATTAGGTACATCATTTCTTGATGCTACTGATATATCGCGTGTTAACATAAATACAATTTAAGCTTTTTGTAATTGACGACATTATGCAAGGTCTCTAACGTTACATGTAGATATGGTATTCCTGGTCTAAAGACAGTTGTGTATTTACATTCAACTTATCCCCTTGAAAGTATCATGTTGAAGGGGCTGCCTATATATAAAAAGGATGAATTCATAGATCGTCAATATTTGCCAGCATTTGCTTCAACCGTCGCAAGTGCAGATGCATGTAAGTATGAAGAAGTAGCGATATACATGTAACAATAACATCAGTGTAATATTATATTATTGATAACAGCAACAGATAATGAGGACATACAGTATTACAGTATGGTGTAGAAATGTGAATTGCTCTTCCGACCGTCTGTCTTAGGTTCCCAGAGAGGCTGAGCTTAGACACTGTGCCGGACAGGGAGCTGGAAGAAAATCCATGAAGTTGCCATGGATTGACTTGGATTCAAAAGCAGCGCCTCCTAGCGATTTTAGCCTGTACATCAAAGATACAGCTTCCATCGAGAATTACGAACAACTGGAAGCTTTCCACTTTTTGCGAGAACTATGTAGCTTGTGAAATAATGTGTTTATTATACTGTTATCCACGTAAGTGTAGTGTTAAGATTTTTGTCCAGAGAAAGGCAAAGCGAGCAGTGATGTTTTGTGGAACAAGGGCAGGATTTTCAGCAACAAGCACGTCTGAATTAAAACCGATTGGGCGATTGCAACAAAAGCCCAACCTCTTTGATATAATTAAACCTTATTCATGCTGAGTAGCAGTCATAGGGTTCATAAGGATCAGGAAAAACTCAGGGTCTCACAGCTCTCCTACAAGCGATATAATATATCAGATAAAGTGTAAAGGGACAAGCTATGCTTCGTTAATCATTTCTATGAAAATAATCTTTTATGCCGAATTAGCCTGCAGCTGTAAGAATGAAGAAGCAACATAAGCTTTTCAATAGCATCATGCTGACTCGTTTTATTCAGTTTGTTGATTTTCAAATACTTCCTTCGCCCAAAATCCCTCCTGTGCCTCCTGTAACATGCAGGAAATGTGTAGTTCTTGCTTTATTATTCTAAACTGTACTCAGCGATATCGTGCATAATAAATCTCGGACAACTTTTCCCACCCAGTGGGAATTTCTCAACCGTCCTTGATCTCACATAGACTAGATTCCGGGCAGACTCTCTTCACCAGTCAGCCTTCAATAGGTTGCGTCGCTAGACTCGCTATAGTCATAAATTGTAAAAGTGATATTTTGGTCCATTGTTTGCATACAGAAAGCAATCTGATGCACAAGAATAGTCGTAACATTTCAAGTCCCAGTATATGTTTCAGACTGTACATCCAGCGGTCTGATAAGGATGTTATCCCCTTCGCCAGGCAGAAAGTGTTTCTGACGTAAAGCTAGCAAAGAGCACTTAGTTCTGCGGATAAGCGACGTTATGATGCATTAAGATTTTTACAGTAGATACGGGCATGTGCATAGTTGAAGTAAAAGCCATTAATTCCAGCACTGATGACAGCTGAAGAATTGAGTTGCACTCGGAAAGGAATATACCGCCTATGGTTTATATAGCTTATTCTCACGATTTAAAGTAACGTACGCGTGGTGATGGCATTTACTTTAGTACCTGTTGTGCGCGTAGGATACTTTCAAGTTAGATAGATAGATAGATCTAGAGGGGAGGGTGTCATATTATGAACGAAGTTGCTACACTCAACAAATGTACTATTTCATTCCCCACAGTTCTATTACCGGTAACCCTGTCAGTGCCACTGCCCAGCTGTAACCATACCGGCCCTGACATAGGGAAGCTTAGTAAAACATACCACCCGGAATGGATAGTTCATACTACACTAACTACGCTGGCTAAAGTGGACAAAATCTACCAGGGGAGTGTGGCCGTCACCTGGGTTCATTGGCCGGTGTAGTGGAGGGAAATGTGACGTCCCGCGGGCCGACTCTCCTGACCAATTACCCACCCTATTTCTGCCGACTTCTACTTTCCGTGCCCTCGTAGAAAGGCCTGATGAACTGTTGTAACGTTACACGTAATGATGATGACTATACCCGTTAGCTATGGTTGATTATAATGAGATATATTGACTTTGAGTGAACATTGTGCAGTCGACGGTTGGAGATGAAAAAAGGAAAGTTCCGTTTCTAATATTCTCTAAAAAAAGCCTTCTGTTTGCAGCCCCTTGGTGAGCATGAACCCTTTTAAAAACGTCAATTCATGTGTGTAATTGCCAGCTGACGTTACATGCCCATATTTGTAGTGATGTGACGTGCGGACGCAAAATCATCCCGTGGAAGAATTGTAGCACTGCAGGTTCTACAGTCATTCACATTGCACAACCAATTAAGAATTGCATCGCTTTTTTAACACGGGTTACTTACGTTATCAGTGATCAGCTGAAACAGTAGATACTAACTTATGAGATGTATGCAATGGTGACAACACCTCCAAAGCCAATCCGAGATGTCGACATCTTCCTCACCAACGGCAACTGTAAAATATACATTTCTGCTAGATCTACCGCAGCACATCTAGACTTATAAAATATACGCCAGTAAATCTTTAAGTTCGTCCTTCCCAGTTGATATTTGTAGTCCTCCCTTACTCGTAACAACTTGATGATACGTTGCTGTCGTAGCTGGGTGCAGTCATAATTGTCTGTATTTCAATGCGCCAAACACACTACTATAGTACTGGTGCATCCATAAGTCACACTAAGCCGCAGGTAGCAGCTGCGGTCAAACCCGGTGAGCAGATTCAAACACAGTTTCAGTTGGAAAAAACTACAAACGGCACATACTAGGAATACTTCGGTACCATATCGTGATACATAGCATCGCTCGATAACAGCGTTGTAAACGGAAGTTATAACGACAAAGGCTACAATCCTCTACCATGAAATACAACGTTCGTGTCATAAGAACGGCAATGGCTGGCACCAAGTCCTCACAATACATTTCATGATACGCACGATGAACATCACGGGTAATAAACGTCAGTCCTACATGTACGGCCGATGACCTCGAGCACGTCGGGTAGGCAACAACAGGTCGACATTCGAGTCCAGAAGCTGGATCACTAACCGCTGACCCCCCGCGCTGTCCCATCTCAGTTAAAGTGTCTGAGTTCCCGACAGAACAGGATCCCCTGTATGATGAAGGCGTACACGACCAGGGACATGATGAGCACGGTGGCGATCATAGCTGACGAGTACGTGTCCATCCCGGCCCCCACACCGCTGTCCGCCGCCATGCTGCCGTTCCCGTACGTCAGGTTGTGTTCCCGGGACCAGCTCTCATTCAGCGCAGTCTCAGTGGCGTTCACAAAACTGTCCATGATGACTTTAAGGTTCGGTTGTCAGTCCGTCTGCCATGCCTCCTGTAGAACCTGTACAGGGATGAGCGTACGTTCGCAAGTCATGGGTGATCAAAGTAAACCTCAGAGGACCTATGTACGGGAAATACCATTCAAGATAATTGGGAGGGGAGTCCTAAGTGATCAAATTTCATACATTTAACAGATCGGACTAATAGTATGTAAGTACTGAATGCATATTTGCATGTGATCTTTCGTTGGCTTTGTTTTCTTGTATTATATATTCAACTCAAAGCATGCTTTATTGGGGAACCTAAAAGAGAGTGTTCCAAACATACATTAACAATTGCATGCTGTATGATTTTTTGTATGCACCGTGGAAAGAACAAAATTCCAGAGCCATGTCTTCGCCTTTTCAATCTGTTTATTCATTTCCATTTTATCTTCATTTTATTCAGTGTGGCACAGAACCCGCGAGATACATGGTGGACCCCTATAAAGGTTCAGTAAGAAAAGAAGGCAATTACTGAGCACATAGTGAGAGAAGACATTTACTCGACAATATCTATGTTTGCCTTCACGGAAGGGAAACATATTGTTTTTGCTACGTTTCTTCTTCTCCAAATAAATACGGCCAATGTCCTGGACCAGACGTCTGTTACCATGGTTACAGGTAAGGTAGCTGACACTGTGTGTTCGATTACATTATGTAGTAAGTGACAGAGCAGAGCTTAGAGCTGTTCGTTGTATATATGGATGTGTTTGAATAACAATTAGTAAGAAATAAGTCATAAACAGTATTTGTTCGCAATTGTTACAGTAAATAATGTTCTAGATCACACTTTTCTTTCTGTAAGAAGATTAAAAAGTAAAACGGATAAAGAATTTCATCACGATCTCGATACATCTGATCGTCCTGTACATTAGTTATCTATTTCGCAGCATGTCAAAAAAAAACAAGAAATCTTTTTAAAAAAGCTGTGCCTTGCCGCGTGGTAGGAATATCGTCAGGAAAAGGTAGGTCGGCACTTCAAGCCCGGCAAGGCAAAATGCTGTGCCTTGGCGTGCAGTAAGGATAATTTGCTTGTCTGCTAAATACGTATTATTAAAATTTTGACACTAGAAACCACGAAAATGAGAAAATCTTACGATTATATTTGAAAGGCAACACTCTGAAAATACAAATGGCATTCTGTGCCCATCATCAACCCAAAATACGATCTTTTTCACGTGTTTACGGTATAGGCCGCATGTAGCCAGTCACAAGTATGCAAATGAGCTAACTATATTTAGTACCATGCAAACACCGCATGTGACCATGTTGGAACACGTTTTCAGCTGTGTTTGCCGACGAATTCCTGCCGTTAGGGAGAATTTGCGGCCTCAAAACTGATATCACAAGTGAAGCGAAGTTATAGTTGTTGTTTTACTTTCATTATTTTGAAAGAACTTTGTAGCGTCATAGCGAGATCAACCGATATGTTTGGATGACATAGCGGCGCGGAAATATATGCTTCGACGGCGTGAATTTTGAGCAAAAATACCGCAGAATTATGGTTAGAAAACCCAAGGAGCTTTTATCCTTGGAAAACCCCACATTTTATTATTTCAGGGGTCCCTGGTCCAATTTAAAAGAAATAATAAGTGTACCGTCCAAAATAAGAACGTAGCGGGTGGATTCTGCGGCTGAAAAAAATAAACGTAACTGTTACCTAAACATGCACTCTTGAAAATGCAGACCAAAAAGTCCCAAAGGTGGGTTTTCATGGTTCTGGTCGCATGACGAAAATATTCTTATATCAAATGGATGTTATAAAAAGGTAAAAGGACAATTGAAAAAAAAAACTTTCGCTAGGCGGGTTCGAACCGGGGTCGGCAGTGTGGCGACTAATCACGCTAACCACTACGCCATGCTAACTTGTATTAACAGGTATCCAAATCTAAGGCATAACTTGAATACGTCCGTTCATTCCAAGATTCAAAGATTCTAATGTCTAATCCTCCGAAAAATGTCTAAACAACTGTTACTTATGTGAAAAGTTTGTAATGAGACGAGAGCCTGGCAAAATAATGTCGGGAAAGGCATGTTACAAGCTCTGATTGGCTGGCTGGAATCTCGGTGTGTCAATAGCCTGTTTAGGCTATAGGCACACTCAGTGTGTCAATATAGCCACAGCGATATAACAAAATGATCCTAAATATTATCTATTGCGACTTCTCGTGTGACGTTTTGAGCTGGCGCTCTCCTAAACTCACGTTAGCGTTTTGCTGCGGTCTCGGAAGGCCTCTCCAACGTTTTGATGACGTCATGGCTACTTATATATTCACATACAATTTATTAGCCTGATTTGGAAATTGTTTCATCTTTATGAATAGCTAATGCAATTCTTGTTGCGAGATAATGCACTTGATTTTATGTCACTCCAAATGAATTTGGAATTTTACCATACAAACGCTTCATTTATTCAATGTAACCAAATATTAAATGCTTTTAGAACCGACCGCAAACAGAAACAAATACGTAAAATGGATCGACGGTTTAAAATTCAACAGGGATGTACCATTGTCTGCCTGAGCCGTCAAACTTGTCCATGAGAAAGGCGATTTGGAAGGGCCTTTGAAAGGGTCTTTGGAAGAGCAAGGTTAACAGGTCCGTCCGTCCGTCCATCCAAGGAAGAAAGCTGGCGTAAAGCCTTGCCTGGCGGCAAGGCAAAAAACATCCAGTAGATCTTACTGCTCCTGTGTGTTGGTCATAAAGTGTTGTCTGTATACATGGTGTTGTAATGATGATCTGTAGGGGCGTTTAGAGTGTTCCAACTGACTCGTTTGCTGTCAGCCGGCCGTTCCAGCCGAGCAGCCTGGAAAGGCAGTCAGGTAAGAGTACCGATCAGTTACTGTAAGGATACACTTGGAGACCATCGTTCTTTGCCAGAAAATGTAGGTCTCCCGACGTGGTGCCATTGACAACGACTTCCCAGATCTTAAGTGACGAGCGCAAAGAGTGGAAGATGCGACCAAAGGAAGCTCATACGAATAACGTTTTTGTCACGTAATGTTCCAAATATGAAATGTTAAGTTTTTAGCTCAACTGGAAAATTGCAAAGAAACTAGGAGGTATGTAAGGTCCAGTTTTTAATTTATCGTTACAGCTTTGAGAATAAGCCATTATAGTCTTTTACAGTTCTCACAAATAAAAAGTGTATGTGGTGGGTGATGTCCGCAGCAGCAGAATTGCCCCAGACTGTGTGTATGACAGGTTAGTCGGAGCGCGTGGAAGTACGCATGGGTCAGCTATCGGCAGGGTAATCCTGTAATGCGCTTTGTGAGATCAGGCTTTTACCAGACACGTCGATATGTAACGTAAGAAAAATGGAAAGATTTGAGGATTTCAACGGAAACATGTGATTTATAGAAGTTTAGATATACATTATACATGGCAAACGGACTCATCGTTTGATCTCACGAGAGCTTCGAGGTCAATGTCCACCGGGATGGCTGGCTTTCATCGTGCTCTCTGTGGGTAATCGTATGATACCACATGTATGTTTGTTTGAGAGAGATGCTTATTCTGGCTTTATGAAACCATACCATGAAATCTGAGTTCATGTCCCTTTGTCCGTTTTGTCCTATACTATATTACTATACTAGTATGCTGCACTTATTTACATGATTGTGTAGTCTTTCCGAAGGTCAGGAAAATGACATGTAGAAAGGCCAATGGAATATCATGCTGCAGTGCGGTCTCCAACTCAATCATGGACGGGCTGATAAGGTGACTCATGCGGCTTACTGAAAAGAACCGACCAGAGGGGAATGACCAGAACCTCTTCGTACTCACCCTCTCCACTCCACTCTTTATTCACTACAACTCGAGACGAATGTAGTGAGTATGGCGAAGTCATGGCACGTATTGATGACGAACAAATCATTGACAACGAAATAAGGAGACTAATCTATTCACGTCCTCATTTGTTTGCCGTTATAATCAGGCTGCGACGATACCATAAGGACCTATAAGTGATTAGGAATGATAAAGAGAGCAATGGGGATCATTCATATCAGGACCCAATGAGAGGAGGTGATCTGATACCGTTGCTAGGATACCGTTGATGTAAGGCCGAGGGGGAAACCGTGTTTTCGCCAGATATATAAAAGTAACGTTAACTGTAGATACAGCAGTATCATCTGAAGGTCGTGACCCATCAGAATAGGCCAAACACAGTTATTGCCCTGAGCGTCTTTTGGTAAAACACAGATAAGCAGTATTATAGGTACTTACTTTCTATCAGGGCGTCATGGATGGTTTAGTTCAAATAAACCTAGGATCTACCTGAGGACAAACTGCCCAGTTGCTGAGTATTTTGATGTTTTCCGGGGACTAGGGAGGCTGCTGAAGGATGAAAGGACATTGAAGGATTGAACGAGGCTGAGAAGAGCAGATAAGGAGGGTTGAGAGTACAAAGGGACAAGGGAGGGGAGAATAGAAAATGCGGGGAGAACAGTAGCTTGTGGCGTCATGTGAGGCATAACTGGTAGAGAGTTCGGCTCGGAATCTAGAGGTCCCGAGTTCGATACCCGCCGTGCCCCCAATGTTATGCCCTTTGGAAATACACTTTACACGAGCTTCCTCAATCCATCCAGCCAGGTGTAAAAATGGGTACCTGACTTCGGTGGAAAAGAAAGGAATACCTTTACCTTTACTGCATGCGACACTGTTAATACAAGTTACTATCTTGAGTGCAGTGCCACATTGTCCTCGTCTGTCCAAAAAAACGATGGAGAAGACCATGGGGATGGAGAAGGGAAAGATGAGAACAGGTGAGTGAAGGCGGTAAGGAGGAGGAACCATGCTGTTCATCTTACCCATTCCTCTGCATGACGTCAACGACCATCGGCATCGTCCCAAGAGGGTTCCCTCTCGTTATTCTGTTAATACCCATGGAGAGTAGCCGACAAACAAGTAATCCGGTAATAAGCCTAGTTATGCGGTTATACGCTAATAGCGCACTTCTCTGACGGAAAACCTTAATTATGTCCATGCCTTATCACTCATGTTCTCACACTAAGATCGGTCTAACAGAAAATCCAGATTTCAGGTAAATCCAAATTTATGCTTGGCTCGTCTTCCACTTTCGTTCCTTTTTGTTCTTACCTTTTCAGATAACCACAGAAATGCCGCCGATCACAACTCAGATCCAGTCAAGAAGAAATACGCATGTTTCCATGGTTGCAGGTTGCATTCATTATGAATTGTTATAATTGTATGTCTTCCGGCGGCCTATTGACACTTGAATTGCTATCAAAAAGATCACAACAATTTGAGATCGGAAGCTCGTGGCCTAAGTGCGCTCACAAATTCATGTGATATGGTCGGAAAGGTTTTCTTACCTGAAGCAGGATTGTTCTGTGATTGTCAGTTGGATATCTCTCTCGCTTCTCTCTTCGCGGTCTCGGCACATTGCGCCTTTACTGGAAAGATCTACGGCTGGCCCAAGGAGTCAGTGTCCCGGCAAAATGTAACGTTACATCACCTGCCCTGTATCTGATATGATGTCTTCCCTTGTGCATGCTCAGTATGCTTTGCCTATCATTTCATAACGTCATTAATAACATCGTTACATGGCATGTAATCTACTGTAATTATGATAGATGACATTAGAATTGTAGTCACATAGTCCATTATTATATTTCAGCCATACATAGTATGGTGAAATATATTGTATTCGTAATGTTTCTTTCTTTCTTTCTTCTTTCTCCTGTCAAATCTTCAAAGTGATTCATCTCCGCCGTTCCTGGACCGAATGACCTGAAATTTGACACAGGGGTAGAATGGGCCAATACCTTGATGCTTTTTTTCTCAGTTTTTTCATATCTGCCTCTAAAATGATTTTATTGAGATTTTTTTGGTCAATTTTAGACCAAAACTGTATATTTTGGCCCCTGTACCCTGGTATTACAACCAAATGAGCTGAAATTTGACAGAGATGTGCCTTGATAATGCCCCCATATAAATTCGATAACACTTTTGGTGTACAGTACAACAAAATGCTTATTTTTGCGAGTTTTTGACCAATTTTTGACCAAAAAAGGACACTTTTGGCCCCTGTACCCTGGTATTACAACCAAATGAGCTGAAATTTGACAGAGATGTGCCTTGATAATGCCCCCATATAAATTCAATAACACTTTTGGTGTACAGTACAACAAAATGCTTATTTTTGCGATTTTTTTTTACCAATTTTTGACCAAAAAAGGACACTTTTGGCTCCTGTACCTTGGTATTGCAACCGAATGAGCTGAAATTTGACACAGATGTGCCTTGATAATGCCCCCATATAAATTCAATAACACTTTTGGTGTACAGTGCAACAAAAGGCTTATTTTTTGCGATTTTTGGCCAATTTTTGACCAAAAAAGGACACTTTTGGCTCCTGTACCCTGGTATTACAATTAAATGACCTGAAATTTGGTATAGATAGGCATTAGATACTTGGTAACAAGATTCAAGTCAAATTTTTTACATAAACAACCTTAAAATGATTAATTTTGGCACTTTTCTGAGGGGAAATTTGTTTTCTTTTGGCCTCCTGACGTGACCTTCCGTGACCCCGCACAGAGCCACACCTGTGCGCGTCAGCCGGAGAGTTGATTGAATCAAAGACCTAGCCAATCAGCGAAGAGGAGGCCAAAGGCTAATTAATATTCATAAGCGGGGCCTCATGATCCCGTATATAGCAGTGTTCCCGCCAGGGGGAGCGAAGCCCGCCTAAGGATCTCGCATTTTAGACTATTCAGAAGGCTTTATATTGTATCAGTTCTTAGGGGCATATCTATGATAATCGCAGCAGTCACTTAACTTCTCTTCAGGAGTTTAGCGTAACACTATTTCAGGTCAAACCGTCAAAGGCAACTAAAAACAAACTTTAACGTTACTGAGTTCAACAGTACTTATAACTTGTTATCCGAAGTTGAAACGCTAGCGATGGTATTTTCGCTGCGCTGTTAGCTCCGTGCGACTGTTGTTGACGGTCTTATAACGGTATATTTTGCACCCCTGTACCCTGGTATGAGTAACATTTGGTATAGATGGGCATAAGATAGTTGGTAAAATGATCCAAGTAAAATTTTTGGCTTAAAGTACTGTAAAAGGCTTAATTACAGCACTTTTTTTAGGGGAAATTGGTTTTCTTTCGTTCTCCATGCCATGATCTTTCGGACGTTCACCCCACAGAGCCGACATCTGCACCTGCGTCTAGCCGGCAGGAAGAGTTAATTCAATTAATGGTTCAGCCAATCAGCGAAGAGGAAAGCGAAGGCTAATTAATATTCATAAGCGGGACCACACAATACGTTAACTTGAAGACTCAGGCCGTACAGACTTCTCGCCAGGATTTTTTCAAAGCGTCGGACAGGGGTCCGGGGGCCGCCGAATGTCCCTGGCGGGGTCCAGGGGCAGGGCCACTGTGGGGGGGACCCAGGTGGGCGAAGCCCCCCCGGAAGCTCTTGCATTTTAGACTATTGAGAAGGCTTCTTTTATCAGTTTTTTTAGGGCCATATCTATGATAATCGTAGCAGTCACTTACTTCTCTTCATCAGTTTGACTTTAAAATATTTCGGGTCAAAGCTTCAAAGACAACTAAAACCTCATAAACAACAAACTTTACTTAGCTCAACAGTATACAAAAATATTGTACGGGTTGCCATCCTTAGTTGAAGCGCTTATTTATAGCGCTAGTATCTTCGATGCGCCGTTAGCCGCCGTGCGACTTTTGTTGACGGTCTGATATCCCTACGTCGCCGCCTCGCTGATATTCCCACGGACATGTTTCAAGAAAAATACCCAGCAAAAAACGCTGTTCTGCGTCAAATTCTATTCTATAAAACATGTGGGACTCAGTGTTACAGTCTAAATATTTTGTAGAAGCACCGCTGTAGGAAAGAAGGTCCAAGCAATGTAAAACATCACGTAGCATGAAGTTCGCTGTCAACTGGCACACAGCACATGGCTGTTTGAAACTCTAAGTCTAATCAACAGCCGTGTTTGATTGATAGCCGGCGGTCCTTTGATGAAGTCGGCGAAAGGTGCGTTAGTTAGAAAATCTGCGTTTAGTTTTGATACGTAATTATAAGTTAGACAGTGGCGAGAATGATTATATAATTATTTTCTCATCAATAATTCTCTTCAGAATTATTTGAACTTAATTGTACATCTAAACAATTGGCTTACCTGTGCAATGTTTATATGATTAATGATCATGTGTAACGTATGGCTCCTAGTCAATAGATCAGCATTTTCTCTATAGTGACCACCTGTCTATAGTGGCCATATTTCCTAGTGCTGTTGTTGTTTGACATAAACTTTGAACATTTAAATTGTAAGTAACTTTAAACTGCCAGAGTTTCAGCCCAATAAAACACTCTCAGCGCCAGCCTCGAGGGTATGAACAGACTGACCAGACAGACGAAAATAAATCCTCGAACAAGGTTCAATCGTATCTTCCGGGTCTGGCAGGAAGTTGTTAAACTAAAATAATAATAGGCTCGATGGCTGATTGCATACAAAGTAAAACAGTTTAACAGTTTTACAGCTTGAAGAAAACAAACGCTCCTACAGTACCTGCACCTGCTTGATAATTATTAAATCGTATGCCCTACTTGAATAAAAAAAAGTTCACTGCAATAATGAATGTACCCACATCACAAGGAGCTTATACTTTTTTAAACTTACACCTAGTTATCGTACTGAAAATTGTTAATGACATTACATGAAGTCATTCAACAATTTTCAGTCATGATGAAAATTTTCTGAATGGAAGGTGTGATTATTGTCATTTTCTGAAAAATAGAAGCAAGCTCTGTTTTTACCTGGAATCAATTCACAATACCAGTCCACTTTGGGGGATACTGTACTGTTAAGAGGATGTTCCATTTTTGCGCAGGGGCGATTTGGAACAGTCAAATGTTGCGTGGGAAGGGGTATGGCTGAAATATGCTGTATTTGCTCTTAAGCAAATGTCGGCCTTTCTAGTTAAATCTTAATATTATTGAGGCCAAGAGAGTTTGACATTTTTCTATAACCTGATTACGTCTCTGAATAATGTCTCCGGTCACCCGACCGAAAGAAGCCAAAATTGGCGATCCTAGCCTTTTGAGGTAGTTAAGCGCTGGCAAAAAAAATTCCTGCCTGAGTGATCAAAACATGCCAGTTTCCTGTGTGTATTCGTCATCAGTGCATGTAAATATTGACTTCTTTGTTCTGTTTCTTCTTTGTTGATATACTTGTTGAAAATACCAGTGTCCTGATACATTTTTTCACGTTGTTAATTCGTTAAGTTTTACATATCTGAATCACTTCTGCCGAAATCGTAGAAAGGAAACAAATAGCTACCGACCAACTATATTTTATCAGTACGTACCCGGAAGCACGACATTACTTTTCGCAGACATTATCATCAAGCAGTATTGATCGGTAAGTACAGGGGAATTACAGCTTAGTTACGGCAAAACTGGAGGGGAATCTCTATGGATTATTTTGTGTTTTGCAACGAGTGAACTCTGATAGCATGACTTATGTGATCAGAATCTAGTCGATGTAATGGAATGTTGGTAAGATATATGCCAAAGTGCGTTTATACCGATTGGGTGCAGTACAGACACCTGTTCATGATACAATACTCTGTAACACTAGATCTTTGAATTGTCTAAATGTTCGCAGCACAGCACAGTTCGGATGTCCAGTCATGCACAATATTTACAGAAACTGGTGGGACATGATAGCGAGATGATTGATTTAGATTCCAAAGGTTGTCTTTACAGTACGTTACATCGATCATATGCAACATGACGGTCGCCGTCCTTCCCGAGTTGAAAATATTATATAATCAGGACATGCCCACGAAATTGTTCAACTTCTCCCATGATTCTTCATCTGACTATCATTGGGTGAGAGGAAAATATGATGAAAGCTACTCACCGCTGCAAAGTTTCAAGACGTGTCAAAACGGGCTGTCCATCAACCTCACCCGGGGTGTTAGTATCCTCTTCATGAGGGGATCAATCCTCTCGGATCTAACGGTACTGTGTGACAGCAAGCGTCAGGCACACCGGCTCACTGATGGCCAGTAGCCATGCACGGGGGTCCAGTCCAAAGGGTCATACCATTATATTGTCAGGGAGAAACGGACAGTGTCCACATTATAACCTACACATTACGAACAAGACGTCTACTTGTGGCGACGATGGACCACTCACGCAGCGACGCAGCGATTAAAAATCCCCTTTTTTATTTTATGTCGAACTCGTTTTTAAACGCATCTAATTAAGGAAATTCTAAAGGCAGTTGAATGCATCTGTCATCAAAAGTGGTCACTGCCTTTAAACCTTATATCCATATATTTATTCCAGTCGGGACTACCTATTGTAGTAGAGCCTAATCTGCAGTACCGCTCCCGACCGTGGCTTGCAAAGAGGCAAGTTGCCTGATTACTGTGTTTTCGGGAATTGTAAAATCGCGAAAGGTTCGCAAAGGCTTATTTGGCCTATTTGACCTTGATTTCTCAAATGCGACTACTAAAGTCATTAATGGCAATTTCGTAAACCAAAATTTAGTATCGCATAGAAGGTTATAAATGACATGTTTCCCAAAGTCGATCCCAAGTGTAGGGCAGGGTGTGAATCATCCCTATCGTTCTCAAATCACTGCCAATTCTTAAATGTCATCCTTTGCTCCTCATGTTCTTCTGTTATCATGAAGTTTAGTCCACATCAGGGTCAGTGAACTTGTCTTCTGCCACAATCTCCTTCATCAATTCTACTCACCTTCTAACCCTGGCGCCTGTGTGACAGTATCTATCCATCAATCACCCCTATAATGGCACTAAGGCTGACATAACATTCCCATGTTTCAACATCATCGTTCACCCGGGGCTTTATAATGTCCGATAAGACGTTCCTGTGATGCTTTCGTTTTATCTTAATGTATAAAGTAAACAAAGGGAAATTACGAAAAGCAGATTCTGAAGTGATATTTGTTACAAAGATTTTACAATCCATAGACACTAAAAATATCTCAGCGGGAGAATATTAGTATTCCAACTTTGAACCACATAAGAAATACTCAAGACACTGGTACCGAATGCTTTGTTTATTCTTACTTTATTAACCTTTGTTATTTGGGGGAGCTTTGAACAAGTTTTAAAAATTTACAGGTAAACATTATCACATGAATTATTAGAATCATCGATCAAACTGGTGAGGACCCTGTACAAGATTTGAATAACAACAGAACCTTCTTGGCGAAGGTAATAACCCTGACGCTCCATGCGGTATCATATCATATATCCATACAGTTATTGCACGATAGAATTCCACTATATGTTTATTAAAAACAATGACTTTGACAAAGAAACTTTATAGGTAATATATCATTATGAATTAATGTAGAAAGAATGAAAGTCCCTATTCTGCTTTTCTTTTTGACACAGTTATGTGTAGATTCAAATTTTCCTTCTGATAACTCACTCAGGCACCGATGATTTTCTTTGCAATGTAGCCCTGTCAAAAAGAAAGAGAAAAAAGGTGTGTTAGACAAAACCTGATCGGATGTAAGGTTATGTTATAGCCTTTATAAATTAAGGTCTTACTCTTCACTCTGTTACAGTGGTGGTGAAAAGGGGGTGTATTTGTGGAGATGGACGGGAGGAGGAGGAGGAGGAGAAGAAATGAAAGGAGCTGAGAGGGACAGGAGGAGTTTGAGAGGATCAGGAAAAGAGAAAACAGGAGAGGGTACAAAAAGACGGAAGAAAGAGAGGAAAATATTAGTCTTACCGGCATGTTGTACATAAAGAGCAAAAGAATGGCTGCAATAAGAAGGATGATGAGGCCGCCAATGATGTACCACTTGTAGTTTCTCCAGATGATGATGCGGAGTGTGCGGAACGGACTGGTGAACCACAGGAAGGAGGTGGAGGGGCGGCTGCAAGACAACATAGATATTTGCTTTATTGAAAGCATAATTGACAAGAAGAGCTCAACTTGTAGCTGTATTGGGGAGTTTCACATTGATATCACACTGTCCTCACACAAACTGGCAACTAATTTGAGCAAACATTGATTTCAACGAATGATCATAACAATGATTGTAACTTACTTAGGCTTCTCCAGGGTTGGGTTCATGTTAGGGTCCTTCTGCCCTTTTCCAGCTTCTTTCTCCATCGCCTCATCCTCTGTCAGGATCTCCAGGGTCATCTCCACCTTGCCCTGTTACGTTGAAAGACTAGGTCACTTCTGTTTGCTTGTCACTTGTCCTGTCTATTATTCTTGTAAAGATAGGAACTGCTTGATCTGAACTATCAGATTTAGCCTTTAGCCCTACATACGTAATCATGTATACGTACATTGTCACATTACCCAACATTGTACATTGTGACATTACCCAATAGTACCTTTTTACACCCTGATGTCAATGTAAAACATAGTGTAAAGGGGGATCTATAAAGCTAGTACTGAGACAGTCCAATCAAACGGATGAGTAATGAGCAATGAGTTGTTTTTAAATTGAAAATAAGCTTCAAGTATTGTAACAAACCCTGAGCTCTCTTGTTCCTTCTGCAGCCATGAAAACCGGCCACCACCCCCGGCTGGTCTTCTGTCTGAAGAGGCAGACCGGCTGGGGCCTCTCACACAGCCCCAGGAACCCCAGAACACCCTCAGAATCCTCGTCTGGGTTCAGACTCGGCAGCTGGTGAAGGCCACACTTCTTGGCAGATGTGGCAGGCATAACCAGCTCGTTTAGGTCCAGTGTGACTTCACCTAAAGATTACAACATAATTTTAGTCCTGTTCTGAACTTCTGTCTGATCTAGATATAGACAATGTAACTTCCAAATAACCACTCAATATCTCTTACCTAGCCAGTCATCGAAGGAGAATTTGTCGTTGTCCCAGACCTGGATGTTTAGCTGCAGTGGCTTCTTAGCAACTGTCTTGTCCAGACTCCAGAAGTGTTCCTTCAGAAACAAAATACGTACAGCATGAATTACAGAATGAAGCAAATGTTAATCATTAATCCTCAGCTAAAGTGTGCTCAGAACAATTGAAAAATGGAACTCAGTAGCATAGAGATCTTTGATGTCATAATACGAGCGGGACAGGGCTTACCAGTTTGTTTCATGGAAACTACAACCAGTTACCTCATATAGTATGTGCTACATAGAAAAAAACTGTTACAATACGCATGCTGATTCACCAATGCAAATACAGAAAGGGCAATGGAATCTACCTTCTTGGCGATGTAAACCATCTTCTCTGCAGGCAGGTATTCAAATGGGAAGACAAACCGCCAGTTGAACATGCCAGTCCCATCCAGTGACCTGTCCAATAACAAAAATATAAAGATGTAAATATACAAAGAACTGTTAATCACATTTCTTCACTAAATTAGATTCTATGCTGAAGAATAAAAGACAGTAACTGATATAAAACATATGTACTGGAAATCTAGGAAAGTGAAAGAATCATATAAGTGTACATACCTGTAATGTATGTCAGTCTTCTGTTTGTCATCTTCCAGACCAGTAATCCACCTGGAAAGGGTATGAGAAAACAATTTTAACGTGTAAGATCAAAGACAGACTTTACTTACAATATAACCTTGGAACATGTTTCAGTTAAGTGATCAGTAGTTGCTCTATACAGCAACTATAGAAACACCAAAGATGATATGACTGACAGGTGACAAAATATCACGTACCCTTTGACGTAAATGTCACTCATCTGTTCTCCTGTGATTGACGTCTCATCCAGGTAAACATCAGCGGTGTTCCAAATGATAACCCGCAACTCATACCTGAGCAACAACATACAAAAGTCAATATCAGCTGATTCCACACTTTTCCCTCAAAGCCGAAGTTGTTTCAATGTCACATTCACCAATTGTGGAGGTTGTTGGCTTTAAAATGGGCCAGCACTTAATACAGAATTGAGCAACATCGTCGTCAGCTTACTTTTTAGCCAGACGAGGAGTAACATCCACTGGTGGTGGTGGCTGGCCCAGGTCCTTAGGGAAGATGTCCACCCACAACTGTAACCTTCCCTGAGTGGGTAGAATGATGTTAACATGGCATAATGTGCAATGCAAAAATCCAACTCTCTCTTGTTACTATTGCATCAATAACTAAAGTCGTCATCTTTCATCCATCCATTTATGGGCAGTGTTCATATAAGATATGAATAAGGAACGTATCATCTATGACGTATATGAAATATACATGACGTATCTGATACAGACCTGTTCCAGCCCTGGCTGCATCTTACTGTAGAGCGGTCGTGTTTCCACGTGTTCAGGCACCAGGTTCTGTTCCCGCAGTACATGTAAGGCAAGTCGCTGGTCTGCCGGACCGATATGCTTCGGTAGCTTCTTTTCATTTTCTGGTTATTACACAAAAGTGTAACATCAGTTAAACAATGTCATGTGTAAAGGTATATTCATTACAAATTGCCATATTCCAAACCTTTGGGGAAATGCGTGTTACTGTCCAGACCTACCAAAGGTTTCCAGTCTGTAGGTGTTGCCATTGAACTTAAGTTTGTTTGTTCCATCATACACAGGTTTGTCGATCCCGTCCCTTTCTGCCAGGCTTTCCAATATTGCCTTTGGCTCTTGAATGTCTCTCCACACATTTGGCCCGTCACTGTAAGAAACGTCAAATTTGGCAACACAGTAGGTTTAGTCGTCCACATCCTGCTTAATAATGTAAGAGTCACTAAACTCTCTAACGTTATATACATTGCCATTAACCATTTCATCTGTCATACGGACATTGCATTCAAAATCTGCGAAAGCAACTGCAATGCTGTGTGGATTTTCGCACAATTTAAAAACAAGGGTTACTTACATGGTATATGTCTGAGGTAGGCCGCAGGTCCCCCTGTGTTTAGTCAGCAGTCTGTTCTCCAGGTCAATGACCGTGGATCCAATGAGATCATCCCTGGAGATGAGATCCATGTCGTACACCCGGATCTCTAGATCCTTCTCAAGTGGGATCTGAGCAGACAGCTCAAAAAAGCTGAGATAACATATCGTGGGAGCAGAGGTCAATACAACTGATCAAGGCAAGCCATCTTGAGAAAATTACACTCGGTAACTCAATTTTATTTATCAAAATGCGCTGAAGTAGCCCTAGGCAAACAGATAACACCAGTAACCAGTAAACCACGTCACAAAATCAAAATCATAAGATATGTCATTAAAGTCAGTGAGTGATTGAAAGAAGAGACGAGCAATTACTTCAACAGTGAAAGAAAACACAAACCTCCCAAAAACTGGTTCCAACGTGTTTGGCACATAATTTTCACGATCAGACTTCTTGCTCTTGCCCAGTCTTAGCTCAAGGAACGGATCAGCCTGTGAAGATATATAGTTTTAGACACTGTAGAACATTGTACAATCGTGCTTATCTATCAAAATAATAAGTTGTTTTTTTTAATTGGACAATTTGTATGAGCAGGATGCTTACCAGACCGTTCATGTCTTGAGGCTGTAAGGTGAGGGCACGTATGACGTACACCCTGACCACACAGTCCACAGGGTCGGGGGCGGGATACCGGTCCAGAATCTTGGGAGGGAGAGGCGCGCGGGGATCAGCTGGTAAAGGGTACAAGCGGAACTTTGCCTGCAAAACACCAATGTTAACATCATTTCCAATTTGTTTCTAATTTGTTTTGTCAGTGCTAACCCTGTGCAATGTATTGATATGTGATGCCACATTCAAACGACAATTACTACAGTCAATAGCTAAACATTTGAGCAGTAACCACAACACAGTACTGTGGAAGGAACTGAACTAACTCCATTCATTCTGATCAGATTCTTGCTGTGTTTTCACACCTTGACTTCCCCCACAGACCCATCATCATCTTCGTCATCAGAGTCCCCTTTCTTCCCTCTCTCCAGGTGGAAGGTTGATGTGAAGTCCTCAAGGTAGTCAAACGTCTTTATCGTCTCAAGCGGATCGTCATACACCTGGTTGGGGCAAAAGTGGCATCTCAAATCACCCAGCAACTTAGAATAACAGGCAAGAATGCATTTTTTTCGTTTTTTATTGGAATAATGGGTCAGGTCAAACAGGCCTCTGTAAATGCAGAGGTTTTCTCCTTTCAGTAGATGACAATGTTTGCACTAACCTCCATGGTGTCGTACCCATGCTGTAGGTAGCTGCCTGCTTGTTGCTCGTCTCCGATAGAGGCGTAGAATTTGCACCACCAGTCTATATCCTCCTCCGTTGCCTCATCTGGTTGCTAGGAAATAAAAAGGAAGGTAGGAAGTTATGCTTAATGGGGAACATGCTATAGCAGTTAACATATAACGTTAGGATATACATTATGGATATTCATTACGACATAAGCGTAACATTTTGAGGCTTGCAAAAGGTAAGAGGGAGCCATTATAAAAATAGTGACTTACAACATAGTATAGTATAGTATAAAGCACACCCAGATAGGAATTAAAGAAACATACTTCTGAAGATTTGCTGCCACGTTTTGACCCTGGTGCTCCTTTGGATTTGTCACCAGGCACGATGGTATCAATGGGCATGATGAGACCACCAAGGAACTAGTGGGGCGAAGAGAAGACTTGACGATAAAGACCAACTTCTCAACATTCAGAGAGTAGAATATGCTAACTATCATCCTTACAGTATGATCTACATATTAATATCTACGTTCGAAGGAAAGCTGCCAGATGGATGAACATATCTTACAATCATAGTAAGAATCAAAATCCAGATATAGACATTCCCAACAGTAAGCATTTTCTACTCAAACATCTAACAAATTGAATCCCACGTTATTTTTGCTCATACGCCGCTATATATGGTCATACACAGATGATCTCCTAACAAATTTTCCTTGAGTGATATTATAACTTGTAAGTTCATAGCATTCACGGCATTCCGAAATACCTGTCGATATGGAATTTGTTATGTCATTACCTTTGACTTTCCAGCTAATTTTCCAAGCAAAGAGTCAGTTTCCTGAAACAGAATTGTCACAGAGTAATCCACAAATACACGATGCTTCCGTTTTGTATTGGATACATTGTAAAGCTTGTATCTGTAACGAAATAGAGATATTGGACGCAACATCATATGTCAAATGTCTTATGCCGTTAACATCTGTTGAACATGTAATGAAATAGTAACGACTGTTTTAAGGACCTGTTCTTTTGTCTCCTCTGATGGAGGTTCAATCTCCAGCACAGTGTGGCCCTCCTCTGGTGGCTGTCCGTCCGCTTCTACTTCCTCCTCCTCCTGCTGCTGCTGCTGTCCGTCTGGTGAAAAGACAAATGAGTAGTGTATGTTCTAGACAAAGCACTCAGATACTCTAAACCTCTGTCACTGGGATGTAGAATGTACTTGACACAGGAACAGTGTCAACAAGCGATAAAGGCAATGGACAACTCTGTTGCTAATCCTATCAAGAAACAAGGAATTAAAGATGGCTGGGATCAGGCTGCATATATGCCCATGTGAATCCCACATATCACCTGTCTGTTGCGTTGTGCGTTGATGTCTCAGCGTCTTTTATATGCAATCCTCTTAAAATGAGCAGGCCTTGTCAATAACATACAATATCAGGGAATCCATTAATGACTTTGAGATTTGCCCTATTTACAAACCCATACAGTAAAATTGTACTGCAAGACAATCCCAGACGATATTACTAGACAAAACATACGAATATATCAGATAGTTGATATTATATAACAGCACATACTGACCTTCCCCTTCCTCCGATCCAGTTTGCTGTTCAGGTTCAACAGAGAACGGTGCAAGGTTGGAGATCACGCATCTACCAACAACTGGTTTACGGCCAAACAGTCGGTGGTCACGAACTTTGATGGTCATTGGGGGCATGTACAGGTCTTCCCTAGGTAAGTACTGTGAACACATGGCAACAGAGTTATGACTAGAATGCTATATGCAATGTGCTTCTTGCCTGATACTCATAAAATATATGATAATTTTTAAAAATAACTTTCATGTTAATTACAATTATATAAATCGTCATTACTATCAATACTTTCATTGTGTTTTTGGTACTCATTTTTTCTGGCTTATGAAAACAATTATATATTTTCTGAATTTCTTTGAGAGTAGTGAAGGATAAAAAGCGTAAGGACTGAGTGGGACTGAGAATATTTGTCAGAAATTATGCTCACCACATCAAAGAAGATGGAAGGTTCGGGAAAGTTTGGGTTCTGCTCGACAGACTTGATGACAGGTGACTTCATGACGTTCCCACCGATTTCAAACTCACACTGTGGTGACGTCACGTTTCTCAGGTGGTACTTCTTCAGTTTACGGACACCCCAACACAGCACCTGTAGACAAGTAAATGTGAAACAAATTATAAACCATTCACATTTTCTTCCCATCTCGCATATTCAGGGCTTTCCATGCTCATCTTCAACATTCAACATTCAATGTCGTTTATGTATACTCACAAAAGATGATGAAAGTCCATCCACAGCATGCTGTCCTGCTCATAATAACCTTCCTTTGCAGATAAGTTGGGTTACAATGTGAAGTGGCATAACAAGCTATAGTTTTCGTTTCATCGCTGAAATGCCTCCAAAGTATATATAAATGCACTACAGATATGTTTTAACAAATTAAGATGTTTGGTCTTTAAAGCAACTGCAATAGGATGCTCCACTTCGGTCTTAAATGTTCGCAGAAGGCTGACTAGACATACCTCTATTCCTGTTCTCTGCATCTGCGGCCGGATGTCTGAAGGCACGTGGAACAGCGTCTCACTGTCCTCGTGCATGGGCGGGGGCGGTGGCAGCTGTCCGTCATCCTAATAACAAGTCAAGACATGACACCAATTATTCATTGAGTCATTCGTTCTTTGATATGATTTTATTACTGAAGGAAATATTTTCTGCCATATGTTGGCTGCACATACCTGTCGCACATTCGGTTGCATTTTTCAGGAAGAAAAATGTACTTAAGAGAGAATAGTTCATTAATCTACTCTTTCTCTCAAATACACGTGTACTCACCATGTACAGTTCGAAGGCAGCCAGTAGCTGGCCTGCATATGTTCCCTCCCGGGTGGTGATGGGATACCAGCCAAGACGGGGTTTCCGCGGGTCCCTCCCGCCACTTAACTTCACCATGGGCACGCTCGTGCTCCGGCCTATGTACTCAGGCTTTCCCTGGCAATTTGAAAATAAACAATTTCCTAATCTAAGAAGATTTGTATGTGAAGTTGTAAAATTCGAAGTCACAGCCATACAAAACACCTCTTCTCATGTTAAAAGCCATTTACCATTTGTCATATTGTAGAGGAACCATCCAAACCCAAGTCATACATCACATATTCGTCATGAACTACTGTAGACACCATTGATGTTAGTTATGTGTGAATGACGTTCGTGACTGACCATTGCATCATAATCTAACACCGATGTGAAGATGATGGGTGGATCCTCGGCCAGCTTGTCGGGGTCTGCGTGGATCCGGATGTTGTCGATGATGAGAGTCTGGTCCCAGGTGGGGTTGAGGGTGTATCTCTTGATCTCCGTCAGAGCAGTGTGGTTCAGGAAACACACTCGACAGAACGGGTCTGTCAGACAAAGTATGTTAGACTGTAGGCATAGCCAAATTTCTGACTGTGAGGACTGACATCTCTTACTGAAAAGGTATCTTGCTGATTTAAAAGACCAAGCATATACACTGGTCATGGCCTTAGGTTATAGTCACTTGCCCAGTGTTTGTATATTATCATATCTGTGCAAGTGATTTAGATACGTTACAAGTTTAGTTAGTTTCTTTTACTGCTTACAGTCAACATTGAAATCTACTTACCGCAGGAAACATCTTTGTTGCCGCCGCCTCCCAGGAGGTCACCTGTTATGGAGAACAGGGAATGGATGGTCAAGATACATGAATTGCACTTGTAAAACAATCTCGCATCAATAGGAAATTAGATACCTGTGTGGTGACCAGCTATTTGGCATAGACGATGCAAAGTCCCCGTTACAGTATTCACCTGTTTCTGTTAGGACCTTGGGTATCTACACCTGATTGCTTCCCAACAAACGGTTAAAGACAGTATATCTAAGAGACCCTAAGAGAATTGACTACAAGGCTGAAAGTCGCACCAAGAATCAAACGGAAATCACCCAGAGGTGATTTACCTGCCACAGTTTCCTCATCCATCACAGGGAGGTCTCTTCCCTGGTACAGGTAACATCTCAACTGGTACACATGGTGCTCTGGATACATGGGACACATTGGCTTTTATGGAACATTAACAATAAAGTGCTATACAAATAACTTTGTTGTATGCCAGGTCGTTTGAATGAACATATTTGAAGAACTTTGGTTTTAGATGATTAATCTATAACTCCCTGCTTTGAGTCTTCCCTGACACTGTATCCTACTGCGTCGTTTCTCTATTTCCAGGTCGGCAGATAAGAATGTGGCAACAAGCAACTATCAGTGAGCCCGCTATGTAATTAGACAACATTTTGCTTGTTTGTCACGCAGATTTAAGGTGACGGGTTCTTACCATGTAGAACTTTGAACCATGCAAAAATCTAAAACATTGAGAGACTATCTAGAGATACTTACTTTCATAACTGAGCATGACACGTGGTGCGTACATTGCCCCCATTTTATTTTTGTCCTCCTTTCCTTCAGATTTCTGAAATATTCATCAAAAACATTTTTCAGGCATAGACCGTTTCAAGTCCGAAATATCAAGCACTTTGGTGATACGTGACATGTTTGACAAAACATCACATCCTAATGAATTACCAAAGAAGCTCTCACAAACAACTCAATCATGCAATGAATTAGTTGATACAAATGTACCATAGCTGTGGCTCCCAATGTCAGGAAGGCACCCTCTGTCTCCTCCTCGGGAACCATCTTGCGGTGCCATCGCCTGTGGCGGACCATGTCTGCGAAACCCTGCTCCGCTTCAAACCGGGATGACCAAGTCGTGGCGTACATCCAGCCACCCCCCTTCATCAGTTCCTCCTGTCGTGGACATTCGTGAATGTCAGTACACAAATCAAAATGCGATGTAGACATCCACCAGGACAGCCGTACAAGGTACTTACAAGTTAGTATGTCTGGAAGATCGTTGTTCAACACATTGTGCTGTTTAAACACCTGTTGTGCAAAAGAGTGATGATTCAAATAAAAAATATGGAAAAATCTAACTCTTTTAGAAAAGGTGACAATAAAAACTATGATTATGTCATATAGCGTGCTTCATGACATGTCGTCCCCCAAAACGTTTATTGTTAATTTGTTAACTAAAATCTATACTTTTTTGGTTTGAGAAAAGGGATAGAATTAGAAGATTGGTCCTTAATACAACAAATTACGAAAAAGGTGGTCTAAAAATGTTAAACATTAGAACACAACCTAATTTTAGACATTATAATACAATCCATGCTAGTGTGGTTAAAGATCTATATCTGATGCGCAGCACCATACCATTGAAAAACCATACCACGTGTTTACCTGAGTCTTGAGAGTGATTTGTTTCTTAACCTGAAAATGCATTTTTTTAAAGAGGTAAAAACTCTCAAAAATGGAACCTATTTGAATTTTAAAATAATTTGTACATCTAGTTTTGTCATAAGTCATCTGGGGAAGACAAAGAACGCTTCATTGCACTATAAAATTGATAGATTAGATAATCATGTATGTAGAATGAAATTCATGCTTGCATGTATATTTTGCATATACGTGGATAATGTTCATGGACAGGGCATGAAAGCACGTTTGTCCACACTCTTGCCCTTACTCCTTTTTCTGGAGTTCAGGATCATACACCAAACTTCGGAAATATTTCCAATGACTCACTTTCTTGCTGTCAGCCTCTGCAATTCTCTCTCGCTTCCTGATCCAGCGTTTCCTGCGGCACAGGTGGAACTGTTTCTCCACACCTGTCCACGCACTTGTGAACAACTCCACGCTGTACTCCCAGCCTGGAAACATACATTCACAATTAACGAGCCTGGCCAATTAAATTGTCTTAACAGAGGGACGACGGAATAATATGTAAAGTGACTACGAAGAACTGTGGGTACTGTAGATATAGTAGCCATCCGTACAGAATAAGTCTCAATAACAATATTTACGCCTTTCATCAACTCACCCTCTTCGTCGACTGCCCTGTTCAAGTCCGCCTCCCAGTCCGATGACCACTCCCAGCCCTCGGCACAGGCGACCTGATCCTTACGGCCGGCAGGCTTGTTGCTACTGTCTGTCCAATGCTTCGCTTCGTCCTTGTTCTTCTCCCATGACCGCCCCGGGCCCTGTCGGACCTCATGTTCATACACCTCTTCAACAAAGTTTTTGAACCCTGCATCTTTTCCCAGGAACATGCTGTCAGAGAAAACAAATGTCACCATGACGTTTATAATGAAAACATTACTATCACGGACACATGGTCGTATGTGTTGCGAGTCAGATATATCAAAAGTGTAAAGCAACAATTGTTTCACTGCAACAAAAATACAACACCTTCCAGCTCACCTTGGGTCGGGGTCTACAAACCAGGGCCCGGCCCACTTCCAGCCCTCCGCAGGAACGAAGTTGTCCTTAGGCAGAGGTACAAGCCCTGCTACATCAGACCATGGCGGTCGGTCGTCACCATGGCAATCCTCCCAGCCGTGAATAAGGCCCTGGTGCTGCAAAGCAATCATCAACTCCTCATCAGGACTACGTGGGGTTTCTGTACCTTAGCCATGAGGTCAGAAATCGGACAGGCCAAGAACTCATGTTACACTGTTCTTGAGTAAGGAGCGATAGAACTCTGCAGGTTTTTACACGTGCAAAAAGCATAGACCTCTAAAGTATGGGTTTCAGAGCTGCATGAGTAAGCATTGAATTGCACTGTCCATTCTTATCTTAATTCTGATGCAATTTCTAATTCGTAAAGAATTTCTAAGACCAGGGATGCAATTATAAAAAGTACCTGATTCTGGTACGTCTCTGCGTACACGTTGATGACACCCTCTGCACCCTGCCGTGTGAACTGGTGTGCCTGACGCTGCAGCCCAAACCACAGGTTCAGACGCAGCTGGCACGGCAACCTCTTCTTATCCTTCTTCTCCATGTACTAAATCAAATAAAGGCGTGAATTCATGTTTAAGAAAAAAAGGTTGTCAATAAGAAAAAGATAGCAGTAAAATGTAAGCGGTTATAAGCCTAAAGCCTCACCTTCATGACAATTGTCTGATTTTTCCCACAGAACTTTCCCCTGTGGTCAGGGTTGGGAGAGAACAGAACCTCGTGTGCAGGGATGCGGTAGTACGCAATCTTCTTCTTCTCCCCACCAATCATCCAGATCATGATGTCTGGCATGCTGCTGGGTGGCTGCGGAAGCCAAATATAACAGCGCACTCATATGAGGGTCCTACTTATATTTCATTCAGATGAGCCCATGCCACCACTGAGGTATGGCATAAAAAAGAAAGCCATACATTGTAAATTGCACATGTGACGCATTCTCTAATTGGCTTCTCTTCTTCAATGAAAAGCAATGGTTAACACTACCCTGATAGAATATGAACAGAGTGTGGCCTCCACAGTTGGGTTTATATAACCAATTCAATTGCTTTTTACTTCTAAAATGTGCATTTTCCTTCTAAAAGGTATTGACCAAGTTACTTGAGGAAATATAGTTCTATACGTAAAGACATTCTGGGTCATTTTCATGATAAAGATCTTCACAAATAGGCATTCATGCATTCCTGTTTCATATATATTAGCAGAAAGATTTCAGAACTGACCCCTCTTGCTAGATTCTTCAGCATTCCGACATATCCTTCCGC
Source organism: Branchiostoma floridae (assembly GCF_000003815.2). Lineage (NCBI taxonomy): Eukaryota > Metazoa > Chordata > Leptocardii > Amphioxiformes > Branchiostomatidae > Branchiostoma > Branchiostoma floridae. Next base: position 14,710,866 of record NC_049982.1, read on the forward strand.
TTTGCTGACGACTGTCTCCACATCGATGGGTGCCTCCTCCTGACCCCTCAGTATCGAGGCGTCCTCCACAATCTTCCTCAGCTCCACCCTCCGAACCACAGCTATGCTGTTGTCCATCTCAGTTGCTGCTTGGTTCTCAAACGGAGCAGGCAATGGTTTCCTTGAAAAGTCCATATAAAAGACTGTCACACTTCTCCGGTTTGCTTAGAGGCCACTAATACATACACATAATGTAACAGTTTGTTATTAACGTGCGCAGAAAATAGTCTAATAGTAAGATACTAATTATCGTGTTATAAAGATGATCATAGTAAAAATTTACATACTTGCAGTTCAGAATGACAGCATCCAGGAGTGCAGTTGCCAAGGTAACAAGTACTTCATGTGACGCCTTTGCGCGTTGACACACAGCGATTCTGTTTAGGTGACGATTCTGAAAAAAATTAAGTTTTTGTTGTTCAAGTAGGAATAATTCTAAAATAAGAAAATTCGAAGGTCGCAGACACCACAACATATCTTTACAGATCTAACTTAAAAACGAAAGCTCCACATCTTAAGCAAGTGGTGTATGGTTTGCAGTTTCCCATTTTGTGTTTAAATCCAGATAACGAGAAGCTGAGGCCTACTATTGTGTCTATGATGCTGTTGAGCTGATTGTAGGCCTGGACTCTGAAGCGAATATCCTCAATACTACACAGCAGTGTCAGCACAGGCTTCTTCTTTCCCCAGGGGAGGTAGTAATAATAGGTACCGTCAAACGCTGCGTTCGTGGGCTGCAGAAATATCAAAAGAAAGAAACAGTGAAAAGAAATCATGAATGTACATCCATGAACAAGTTTGATCAATCGATACGCGCCCAGGTATACGACAAACTGCGATCTCACCCCCCAGCTCCGCACCGCACGCTACTGAAGGGTACGTTACGCATCTGCATGTGGCATCTAACAGAACTCACCTGTGTTGCAGATGAAGAAGGTGGTGTGGAAGCGTCTTGAACATCTCCAAAGTTTCCCACGGAGACTTCGAAGGTTATGGGCCCATCTGTGTCCTTTTCCCTCATCCTCGTGGCAGAGAGCATGAACATGGCCAGACGAAACCGACGCCGTCTCATAAATTTCTGCAGGGAATTGATGTCGTATGTTTATGTTTAGATTTTAAACAAATTACTATTCCGTCCATTTTACTATAACTATTTTCTCCGTGTTGGAAACTCCTTTTTTTATTATCCTAGCCTGTATTGTATGTATCATCTGGACGGTCTGTGAATTCCAAAATTAAGATATGATATGAAAACATCGCCAAGTTTTGTTTTGTACATCAACTGCAGGGAGGTCCTCTTCCTGGATGTCGAGGACTTCTGTTCCATCCTCCGGCTGCTCTCCCATAGTGGTGCTCAGCTGCATCAGCACACGGCCTCTGTAAGCCACGCCCTCGCCCTGAAAATAGAAATGAAATACACAAATTTATTCACGTGCATCGGCAAACATTCAACAAATGGATATCCCTGGCCTATTTCTACCCTGTGTTTGTGGTATTGCTTTTTATCAGGTACTGACATCAACTGATTGCAAACAATCGAAAATTAAATACCTTGCCCTTGTTAAGCTCATCATACCCATCAGGTAGTGCGCTGAATTCTCGGGGTCCACCATAGAAGTTGATGAAGGCTGGACCCATAGTGGGAAGGAAACCTAGGGAGAACATGCATTTTCACAATTTCAACACATCTAGTAGTGATATAGACCTGATATGCACTAATGAAAACGTAACTACAGTATGCGTAGTTTAAGCTGCTGTGGCAGTATGTTCTCACCATGAGCGCCTGCTGGCCATGATACATCGGCGACATCCAGAAACACAGTAGCTATGGTGTCATCTTTGCCAAACCGGTCCCTGGGGAGGGGAGGGAAATTGTCATCATTATCATGAATATCATTAATGGTAACCTAATACAATCTGGTAAAGTCTTCAAACAAATCATATCAGGTATACGGTACTAATCTATCAAGAATCTAGCTTACCAGTCCTTGAGTGTCAGCTTGATTTTGGTACACATAGACGGGAACTGGGAATGAGTGAAAAGAAATCAGGTGAGTCACCGTAGACATTCGGAATATTTGGTTGTAAAATATCAAGAAATAATGAAATCTGCTCGTGGTGTTGCACAGAACTTTTGCAAATCGAAATCAGTCATAAAGACTTTCCAGTTTGTTCATGAGTAGAATGCAAACATCTCACTTGAAATGCAATCTTGAGTTCTTCATTCCATTCTGGGCAGTTTGTCTTGTATAGAGTTTTTGTTTTCACCTGAAACACGGAGAATAAATCATGTTCAGATCAAACAATAAGCATGATATACTCTCATCAACTGGCAGTACAAATGAAAAAGTTGATTAAACAGTTTTCAAAACATGTTTGCCATTCCAAATGAAAAGTTAGTAAGCAGAAGGCAGTACATTCAAAATATCACCTTTTTGCCGGCAAATTCCAATTGTAAGTACGGATCCACAAGCTTTTTGGATTCAGTGCCTGCTCCAAACAAGTTCTTGATGCCTTCCAAAGCCGCACTGTCCACTGCAGGAGAAAAGTAATTATCAGTATGCGCCACACTATACTTGAAACACTATATCAGAAACAAACGCATTATTCACATAAGTCTGTTATCCGGGAAGGTCTATTTGACTGCGTGTGAGAGGCTCATTAATTGCGAGGCGGGTGTTCAGCACCAAGGACAGGCCTGTTTGACTGTGTGTTTAAATGGAGCTCAGCACTGAGACAGGAATGTTTGACGGTGTGTTTGGATGGTGTTCTTGACCAGGGTCAGGAATTTTTGATCATGTGTTTGGATGGTATTCAACACAATAGACGGGGATGTTTGACGGTGTGTTTAGATGGTGTTCAGCACCAAGGGCAGAACTCTTGAACGTGTCTTTGGATGTTCAACGTAGTAAGCAATGTGTCCCATTCTGAAGCCAACAAACGTAAAGGTGGTCCAGATTTTACTGCATTTCTAAATGTCATTGATATTGTATATCGCTCAGGACATGCTACATGTGGCTGGTAGTATTGGAACCATTTGTTTCCGTGCAACAGAATTTTCTGTTTAAGCATTTCTTACTCTGTGGAATGTCCTCAGCCTGGAAGACCTTCAGCGAGAGAGTGGCGGGACGGAGCTGCACACCAGCTGGACGTAGGAGGTTCCTGTAGTGGGCAAGTGCCGTCAATATTATGTTGCTTTGGTAATAGGACTAATATTGACTAAAAGGCTACAGAAATTAGAAAAAAGAAATTCTATCAAGGGTACAAGAAGTGATCTGATTCTGTACTCACGATTCCACATCATCATCACCCTCTGTTCCTTTCCCAGATTGCTGTGGAAGTCAAAACAAAAGACGACAGGGTGAGACAGAAGACCACATAATCTTCGTAATGGATGATATACACAGGGGCAAGATGCCTCGACCCTTATAAACAATGTGTATTCATACATGGCAACACTGAAGCATTGTGAATGCGGGACTTCAAATCGATTTTCCTATTTCTCAAGTTTTTTTAAAGCTTTATCTTGTATGATTTTCAACCCCTTTTGGATTTCAATCATAAAACATGACCTGCGAAAGAGGCAAAAGCAGATGTGTTGACTGTAGTAACAGTGTGTGCAACAGGCAGCAGACAGCATGATTCTCTGGCTCACCTGGCTCCTTGGAAGCATGAAGCAATGTTAGGCAAAAGTTTCGACAAGGCAAAACAAAATCATATGTCACTAAGCTTTTACCAAACCCTGCACACATGCGTACAAAGCTCCATGCAGTTCTCCAGCTGTAGTTCATACAAGCTACAGATACACTACATACCTCAGAGTCACTGGTCTTCTTGGAAGAATGAACATATAATGAAAGAAGGTAGAAGGAGGATGTGAATTCTAGATACTAACGTTACAGAAAATAAAGTTCTACAGTACACTAAAGTACACTACTAGTGTTAGTTCTAAACTACAGAACTATAGTTCGACACTACACTACGAATGAATAAATGATGTTAATTAATGTAAGGGTACTGAAAAACAGGATAGATACTGACTTATCATTAGTTTTTATGAGGAAAACATATGAGACCATCAGACGTAAGGTGGTAAAGAAGGGTGACTCAGGCATTTTTTTTTCAAAATAAAATTAGACTTGACTCTACTAATTTGAAAGAAGGCATTTTCAGAAATGTAAGACATAAAACAACCAATACGCATCATATTGTGTAATCAGATCTTAGGATATCAAATTCCTTTTCTACGCGTAGCCACATGAGACAGGAGCTTCACTTACAGGAGCGTCATCGCCGGGCCCAAGGACAATCATCGTGACCTTGAGATAACCTTTGGCCCCTCCGGTCGGATCCTCGGGGTTACTGAGCAGCAACCATTTTCTCACAAAACTGTGGCCTGTGGGTTAAACCACATTCAACATTGGGGGATGCTTTTTGTAAAAAAAACCACATCTGGTTCTACTCTGGTTGTACTACTGTGAATACACTTGCAACATAATGTGTGCAATGTTTAAATAAGTTGAGAAATATTGTTTTTTTTTCGCTAAAAGACAACTGGAAGAATTACATACCTTCTTGAATATAAACAACTCCGATAGGTATCTGAAATACAATGAAACATTGTCCCAATAAATAAAAAAAGGCTAAACAGGCTGTATAAAGGCACAAATTGCATCTATAATGTGGAAAGTTATATCTCGCCTATATCTCGGGCAGGGTTCAAGTTCCTACCCATCCATTGAACAGTTTTGTCTTACCATGACATCTGTCACTCCTTATTACTTACCTTAAACGTGCCGATCAATGAGTTACTTCGAAATCTCTTTGCATTGGAAACCTGCAAAAGGGAACAAAATGAGTGATGTAAGGGGGGCCTTCAGAACCTAAATTTGTGCAAAATATCATAGCAATTCTTACAATGGACACCTGATAACGGAGCATCGCTTCACAATTAGCGGCAATACTTACATGACAAAAAATTGTTTCAAATTCCCACCTCAAATTCAATCCAGTCTGTGAATAGTTCCGCAGGAGACTCATTGAAGTTGAAGAAAAATAACTGCAAAGTGAAGACATAACAATGACTTGGTGTGTAGTCAACATTTCGTTAAGCAAATGCAGGACTCTTATTGCATTTAGACAATTAACATTTTCTGGATACACAATGGTTGCATGCGCGTATAAGATGGTGACAATTTAAAAAAAAATACTGGACAGGCGTTCTCTTACAAGAGAATTTGCTTTATTTCCACACAAAATCAAAAGATAGAAACGTCGTCAAAAGGACTGACCTGGTCGAAGTAGGGGCTTGATGTGTGTTTTGCTGCTCGTGTCTGCTTGATCTGGTTGCTGACTGCGACCTTCACCACAGGTGAAACATCACTGCCCTCAATCTGACGGCCCTCAATGACCCGGATACGGACCTGTGGAGGGGATTCGTTAATCAGATTATAGTTCTTGTGTTTGATTTGAGCGTACTGTTATCTATTGGTGATAATTCTTGGACTCTCATTCCCAAAGTAAACAAAGAAAACTAATCTGCTAAAAAATGGTCAATTGTAAAAGTCACACAGTCAAATCAAAAACAACAGTATTGTAACCAAACGTAAATCCAAAGTCTGCATGAGCTGTAGTTCGTTATGATTTCACTAGAGGGCAGTTTGTCCAGGTACTCCTTTCAGCCTATTTCTTTGTGAACTTATTAATACAGAACTGTAGTGCCTGGGTAGCAACATAAGCTTGGCTTGATCTGGCCTCATAGACAGAAATCTAAAAAATATATAATACAAATGGACAAAAACAGCATTCATCATGATTGATTACCTACCTGGAAATCTTCCGGTGAAGTTGATAAGTTTTGGGGTAAACTGCTCAATGTTAACCTGGAACAGACATAAGAATACGTCAGTGGTCATAGTGGTGGCAACAAGAGTTCTGACAACAGATGTGCTGGAAACAACCAAAATGGATGCTGGAATCAGATATTCTTCACAGACATTTCATCAAGATTACCAGAATCACAATCACTATTGAGGTGTAACAGGTCAGGACACCCGTTTTCCCCAGGTAAAGCTAAAGGTCTTCAGCTTACCCTGCGACTCCTCCCCCGTCCGGAAGACCTGGTCGTCCCGGAGTTCCTGTTCCTGGAGCGAAATTATGTCAACTTTCACAACAGAACAGTACAACTTGGCTTCATTTTTGAATCTACCATTTTTGAATCTACTTTATGACTGTGTTATAACGTTTGAAAATGACTTTATTACCTGGTGGTGGCGGTGTGTAGTCTATCTTTAGTTTAATCGTTTGCTGAAATGTACGAAGAAGAACATGAGTTAAAACATGCAAGATTCCTTGTGAATTCCTAGAAGACGTAACTTCTCTAATATTTACCATTATTCAATGTGAGAATATCAGACACTCTGCATGTGGCTAATGCCATATGAACCCACCTGAGTTGGTTGACGGCTGCCATCTTTCAGTTTGAGGTCAACTTGGCACGAGCGGTTAGGTCCAGTGGCCACATTTCTCAGTGGCACATCACACTGACCGAGCAGTCTAGAATAAAGAAGTGTGAAAAAGTGCATGTTTTAAAGTACACATAGGAGAAAGGTTAGCACGTTCGCTCCCACCACACAAACTTGCCTTCGTGTGTGTATGTGTGAGTGTATGTGTGTGTGTGTGTGTGTGTGTGTGTGTGTGTGTGTGTGTGAAAGAGAGATGGAAAAACCTCCTATTGACAGGCAGTACAGGAATGCCCTTGAATCAAGAAACAATCAAAGCGTTGGCACGTGTCTCACTGTCCCTACCGCTAGTAATGAGTAAGCCATGACGTGTCTCACTGTCCCTACCGCTAGTACTGAGTAAGCCATGACGTGTCTCACTGTCCCTACCGCTAGTACTGAGTAAGCCATGACGTGTCTCACTGTCCCTACCGCTAGTACTGAGTAAGCCATGACGTGTCTCACTGTCCCTACCGCTAGTACTGATTAAGCCATGACGTGTCTCACTGTCCCTACCGCTAGTACTGAGTAAGCCATGACGTGTCTCACTGTCCCTACCGCTAGTACTGAGTAAGCCATGACGTGTCTCACCTGTCCCTACCGCTAGTACTGAGTAAGCCATGACGTGTCTCACCTGTCCCTACGGCTAGTGCTGAGTAAGCCATGACGTGTCTCACTGTCCCTACCGCTAGTACTGAGTAAGCCATGACGTGCCTCACTGTCCCTACCGCTAGTACTGAGTAAGCCATGACGTGTCTCACTGTCCCTACCGCTAGTACTGATTAAGCCATGACGTGTCTCACTGTCCCTACCGCTAGTACTGAGTAAGCCATGACGTGTCTCACTGTCCCTACCGCTAGTACTGAGTAAGCCATGACGTGTCTCACTGTCCCTACCGCTAGTACTGAGTAAGCCATGACGTGTCTCACCTGTCCCTACCGCTAGTACTGAGTAAGCCATGACGTGTCTCACCTGTCCCTACGGCTAGTGCTGAGTAAGCCATGACGTGTCTTACCTGTCCCTACCGATCACCTCGTGGTCCTTCACGGTGATCTTGAGAAGTTCTTTGGCAGTAACTGCTTGGCCATGGAGTTGAAAGGTCAGGGTCTGTCATACGTCACATAACGAAAAAGAATGGTTAAGGTATGACAGCAAACACGGCATTTCAATTGATCTTTTGGTGAGATAACACATCTGCATGTTATTTACATAACATATTAACTTGTGTAATGCAAAAATATAGATTTAACTTCTTGTTACACTTAAGCTTCTTGCAGGTCATCGTTTTGCAGCTATTCTGTTTTCCAATTCTATGACGAACTTCGCCCTTACACTTTCTACGCATGCATTTGTTACGACCTAAACTTTACTGCATGGCATCATAACTAGTGCCCTTGGTGCCCTTGAAATGAAAGTGCGTCCTGGGCATGCATCATGTCTGTAAAAAAAGAGAGAAACAATAAGGGGGAACATACCTTATTCCATTTTGGATTTAGGTCATTGCTAATCACATCGGTTTGTTGTTCTTCACCTGAAAAACACAAGAAATAAATATTTCAGACAGTTGACCAACTTTTGTACTACAATAGCAAATGATAAGCACACCGATATCGACGATTTGTCTGCATCGTAGCTCTACGTGGGATCCTTCAATGATATTTTTCCGATATCCTTGCAAATCCTTTCAGAATCCCGATTCATCTACAGCAAGCGAAAAACGAGCGTTAACAATAATGAAATGTGTTGACTATGGATAATTTTACAACGACGTTGGTGATAGTAAGAATAAATAATTATCCACCTTTCAGTGTGTGTTTTACCGGGCCGTTTGCGTGTTATTTATTCTCCATTGGTTGGTGGGAACATTGTTGCCTTTTCGACATACGTCCTGTTTTCTTTTCCCGTGTAGAGTGCGAAAAACGGGGCGGGCATGTGACTAAAAGGCCACAATCTTCCCCATCAACCTCTGCTTGGAGGGTGTGTGATACGAGCGAACACCGAATGGATGCCAGCTTACCCATGCGCGTTATACACCCTGAGGGGAAACGTGAGGCCGCTACGACAGCTCAGTTCAACACCCATACTGATTTCTAATGGCGTCTCGTCACATCATACATGACTTCTAAGGTTCGATAGTACTCAGAAGATGGCTACTATTAAACCGTATTGCATTAGATATCAAATACAAGAAAACAGTTCTTTGACCTGACCCATATAGTAATATTTCATTTGAATTCCTAAGCTGTAAATCGAGATAAAAGGTGCCAAAACAAATTATCTGGCCTCTACGTAGTAAGAAAAAAGAGACATGATTTATATCGTTCTGTTAAAAAAATCTCTCTCTATATATATATATGTATGTATAGTTGAAATATTTTTATTTTCGTGGTATTTTCCGTCAGCTTAACACCAGATAACTACCTTTTCTCCAGTCCCGTATAGAGTTCAATGCGCCCTAGGCGCTCGCTCCAACAACACGCCCCCTGTAAGAAGTCGATTTCAATCGCTTTTTATGAGGTGTTGTTCTTGATTTTTCTGCCCTTACATACATATGTGGATCAATTATCACTTGTTCGTATCAACACTGGCCATGGAAGTGACGTATAGTGACATTAGTCTCGGCCTTGTTCACAATCTATTCCAGAAGGGTCTCTCAAGGTCACTCCGTTTTAACGATCCACATATGACTGACAGATCCATTGTTCTCTCACAAGCCTGCAACTTCTGTGAAATAATCGCACATCTCGACTCTTAAATCCGTACTAAAAGCCTACTTAGCACAATGATACATTTCTTTATAACAATGCCGTCCTTATTTCACACTAGCCGTGTACAGAGTAGTTTTATCAACTTTATTAGTGTATCGATATCATTCATGATCAGTGGGTGAAATGACCTTTCGCTCTAACATGTCGGCTTCACAAGCACGCTTTACTTAGCACTATTTGGATGCCTGTTTTACGTAAAACTATCAAACAGAAGCCTTCCTGTGTACGAGTTCGGTGAGTTTTGTCCCAGGGGAGACGAAGGACTCGTCAACATTCCTAATTCTGGGACGATTACATGTATAAATTAGTTATCTCACCCTCATGTGGTGCGCTCGTTTGAGACAGATCTACATTCTGCAAGCTGTTTTCATGTGTTAAACCTGAAAACCGTTATGAATTTTCTACAGCTGTTGCGACTATCTCTACTTGTCCCTTTCCCGCTCAGTATGGTGAGAACAAATGATATATCACCAACGAAACGGCTTAGGTTTGCGCGAAATGGACCACGGAACACTAAAAAACGCCTTAGGATGTGTTATCAGTTAATTTTGCTAGATGCTCCTCTGCACTAACACTCGTAAATACCTAGTATTTACACGCTACAAACGACATATGTCCATACCTTTGTACTCCACGATACAGTAGGGGTCACTCTTCCCAATCCTCTCGAGGTTGATCAAGTTTTTGGCGGACTGCACCACCACCTCGAGCCCCGGCGTACCCCCGCCCTCCGCCATGATTGCGGTAGCCTCCAGAGCGGCAGAATACTCGTCAGACCACATACCTTATTGGTTGTGTTGGCCTCGGGTTATATATGTGTATCTAGCGCAGAACCGGTACGGTATAAACCTGAGGAAAACTTCTGTCCTAAACCTGTGGTAGGTCAGAAACTCATATCACACACCAGGTTGTACTTCCCGCTCTTTGGAAAATTGTGGTGATTGTTGTCTAATATGCTTAGATTGTGAATTCCAATATCCTTACAGGACCACAACTCATACAACTGTTCATATACCTGAAGCTTGTGTCTCACTTTTTTTTTCTTGGAAAATTGTGTAAGACCATTTGAAATCCAGCTGACATGTTCATGGTGTGAATGGGGTGTACTGTAGAGGCCAAATTAAGCTGCCAGCTGTGATGTCGGATAGGAATAGAGAAAAGAAAGATTCTGACATGACTGACTTCAGCTCTGACAACTAGCAAGAGAAAAAAGGAATCTGACAGTGACATAGTGTAATGCAAAGATATCGAGTATGGCAGAAAGAAAGCTACACACGCTTTTACTTTTTCTATAATCTTCATGATTGCCTAAAATGTCTCATTCAAAGAAGGCATCATTACGGTTTTCTTTGACTTGGCAAATTCATTAGATGTACGTGTATCCTGTCCACGAGAGACGCCTATACCTGTTAAGCACTTGTTGTGTTACTCAGCATACTGCTTATTGTCCTATAGTAGGGTAATTACATTCTTTATTTGTTATGTTGAATTAGTAATCGGTATTTCAAATTTCTAAGTAGGGTGACCTTCGACAAAAGTGAAATCTGCTGGAATTGACATAGATATAAAGTTGTGAGAAAATTAAAGCATGCAACAATAGTTTTGAATATAATTGGATCATAATTTCATTGTTAGCAGCTTCGTGCTTTTCGTGAAAAATCTGTTCATTTTTTTAAAATTATTTTCTTGCAGAGACAATCGCGAGTCTTAAGCTTCCGTGGTCTCTTCCCAGAAACAAACATCCTGAACCTTCCCGGGTTCTTCTCACCCGTCCAGAGCAGACTCTTCCCCGGCAGACAACATGGAGTCTGTGAAGCTGGAGTTCTCCATGTCGGCGGAGGACTCCTCCAGCTCCGGGATGGGGCCGTCCACGGCGCTCAGGGACTTGGGCGTGGTCAGGGGCGTGGTCACAGGCGTGGTCACAGGCGTGGCACCAGGCGTGGTGAGGTCGTCCTCGGCCAACTTGTAGGAGTTGTACCTGTAGATAATACATAAATGCATCTCAACGCAGTTCTGTCACTGATCGGAACAAGAAGGTCACTGTCAACACAACGTGCGCTGCATGGATACGTATTACTGCTTCTTGTCAGTAGTCATCTGGAATTAGCTTCACAACAGGTGAGAAAAATATGAATAAATTTGTTTTAAATGATCCGATTAAGGTTTTCTTTGAAATCCACTTCCTTTTTGTACGAAAGTTATTGCTCCACCATCACCACCCCCCACCCCCCACCCCCCGAAGGAAGATAAACATGCTATATTCTTTCAAGGTTTGACTTCTCACGTGTACTTATTGAACCCAACATCGAGTCGCAGAGAAGCCGCATTGCACTATATCTAGCCAACGAAAAGAGCGTCATGGTTCGTCGTCTGCTTTACCTGATGTACTCCAGTTTGAGTGAGCCCGGATACAGCATGCCGCTGATGACCCTGAAGGCCCCACACACGCTACAGGAGGTGAAGCTGACGGCCCGGGTCAGTCTCTCGGTCCGGCAGGTGTGATCCAATATGGTCAACACGGGGTCAGGGGCACGGAACGTGAACAGCTCACGGTGAACCGTCTGTACAAACACATGAAGAACGTGAATATCTCACGGTGACGGTGAACCGTCTGTACAAACACATGAACAACGGAACGTGAACATCTCACGGTGAACCGTCTGTACAAACAACAACGGAACGTGAACATCTCACGGTTAACCGTCTGTACAAACACATGAACAACGGAACGTGAACATCTCACGGTTAACCGTCTGTACAAACACATGAACAACGGAACGTGAACATCTCACGGTTAACCGTCTGTACAAACACATGAACAACGGAACGTGAACATCTCACGGTGAACCGTCTGTACAAACACATGAACAACGGAACGTGAACAGCTCACGGTGAACCGTCTGTACAAACACATGAACAACGGAACGTGAACAGCTCACGGTGAGCCGTCTGTACAAACAACGGAACGTGAACAGCTTACGGTGAACCGTCTGTACAAACAACGGAACGTGAACAGCTCGCGGTGAACCGTCTGTACATACAACGGAACGTGAACAGCTCACGGTGAGCCGTCTGTACAAACAACGGAACGTGAACAGCTTACGGTGAACCGTCTGTACAAATAACGGAACGTGAACAGCTCGCGGTGAACCGTCTGTACACACAACGGAACGTGAACAGCTCACGGTGAACCGTCTATGCAAACAACGGAATTACGGAACTCAATAGTTCAGCTTTGGAGCTTAGATAGGCTAGAGTCAAGTCATCATATTTGCGATGATGACGGGAAGAAATGCTCATGCAACAGTTAAATAATGATCATTTTGTTAACTTTTTTCTTTCATTTTGGCTACCTCAGGAATGACCAAATAAAGGAATACAGGTCAGTACTGAAATCACTTATCATATGTCGCAGCAAAACTCCAAATGACACAGATAACAAGTCTACCTCCTCGTCTCCGGCATCATAATTCTCAGGATGGATGAGAGACTTGACGATCTGCTCAACTTTGACATAAAACCTGCTGTCAAACTCGTGCCTGTAAAACAGCAACAACAACAACGTGCAACGTCAGCATAGCTTGTTGTCTCTTTGTCATTCTTTACGAGCATGCGTTTCAAAGCATCTCTCTCAAATAAGGTGACATGAAGCGTTTTCTACAGGGAGTCATCAGCCGGCACTGAGGAGCTTCAAAGCTGAACAAGACAGGATCTCTAACTGTACACTGAAAGTCTCCACCCACCTGCAGTCCCTGAAAGGACAGTGTGTGAGCTGTTTGGCGCTGACGAAGTGGTGTGCGAGGATGGCGCCCTCCCGCAGACCGCGCAGGTCCAGGGGGCGGGTCTGGTACGGGTACTGCCGGGCGATCTCCGTCCCGAACCGGTTCAGTGTGTAGGACACGCGGACATAGATGGGGACTCTGTCGTCACGAACCGAGAACCTGAGGTGTTACCATAACAACAGGACACTCATTACTGCAGATGAGACAGTTTTCATGGGTATATATCTATATATCTATAGTCTATCATCTTCAACCCCTAGACATGGGCTTTGGTCACATGACAATGAGTGAAAACGCCCGTTTGGTTAAGAAAGGTTAGGACCTACTTGTCTTCTGAATTGTAGTCCATTCGATAAACATAACATAAAAGGAGGTGCAGACGTGGGTATGGGATAGAAATCCAGCCTACCAAATCCGTACCGGCCTCAATTACAAGTGTCACACTTCTGCCTTTATTGTAGGGAACTTTATTGACTTCGAAGACTCAGTGATTACCGCCGTACATACCTGTATCTCCGCAGCGCCTGAGTGAACTGTTCCCTGACTACGTTGTTTGCCGAGTCGTCGGTGCAAAGAAACCGGAAGTGGTCCACGCAGTCCGCACACGGTTTCCGGGCGGAGTGGATCTCCAACACCACGGCGTACACCGTTACCTGGGAGCGGGAGCATTAACGTAACAATGGGAGCCTCTTTAGGATCCGGACTATGCAAACTATAAGTAAAAGCAAATACATCAATAAATCCATTAACAATATCGTCAATTTTACAGGAATTGTCAATCAGCGCCTAGTACAGAAGCATAATCAGTAGAGAGTGAGATACCGAGGGGTTCCTCTGCTGGCCCAGGTTGGTCCTGAGTAGCTCGGCGGGAAGGTCCGGGTTGTGCTTCAGCGTCTCGATCAGCCACTGTTCTGGATGGAGCAGTTCTTGGCTACACGCCTCCAGCGAGAACGTGTTCACTTCTGCTGCCGTCTTCTTCAGCTTGTTTATCACCGAACTCCCGCGAACGTTCGGTAAATCGGAGATGAACGAAGAAAGGAGCAGCTTGTTGGCGTAGAAAGAATTCCCCTCGGGAAGGGCGCCCTGCTTGTCGCTCAGAGCGGCGGGGGAGAAAGTTCTCAGTCGTGGTCTCAGTGCTTCGTCTTTAGAGACAAACAAGAAATCGGAAGGCGTCTCCCTGGTGAAATTGGAGCTTGAAAAGGCGACTTCTCTGCAGTCTAGAGGCAGGCTTGTTGTCGGCTGGCAGACGAGAGTTGGTTCTGTTCTCTCGTGTTTCTCGCACAGAACCACAGGCACTTCTTGGTCGTCTTCGTCCCGACGGTAGACATTGGGCACGCCTTCTAGCGGTATATATTGGTAATGCCTGCGGGACACCACTGGAGCGCAGACGTAGTGCAGTCCGACTTCAGGCGTTCTCGCAACGATACCCAGCGCGGCCGTGCAAAGATTACCGACTTGTACGTCTTTGTGAGCTCGGAACCAAACGTCCTGCAAATATTCGTGAATATGTGTCACCTCGAACTCTGACGACGAAGTCATCTCCACAAAATCCTGGTCATCCGTGTCTGCAGTTTCGCTCTCGTCCGCAAGATGGGGTTCAACATTGTATATCACCTGCTGTTCTTTATTTTGGAGAGTTGCTCTCATTTCGTCATCGAAGAAGGTAAAGTGGTTCAGGCCCACCGACTCCTCCCCGTCCACGAACGACAGACAGTCGAGGTCTCCCGAGTACACCAGCTTGTCGCCCTTCGGTGTGGAGGAAAAGCGGGGCTGCAGGGTTTGGAGATGGGGGAGGGACTGGGACCGCTGCATCCTCACAGATTCTTCTCCGGAAACTTGAAAACACTGTTCCAAAAATGAAAAAAGCGCATAGTCAATCACACAGAAAAACGTACCGTTTGACATATATTATTTCTGCATGATTATATGAGTTCATTTTGGAGCGGAACGGAGATAATGACCACTTTCTACTCCATTTGGACCATCCATCTAGTGTTACTAAATGTGATCCTAATCGTCTTTTCTCCACCGCTGATGACATTTCCTATTACTTTCAAACTTTGGGAAACATCAGTTGATTGCCAAGCTAATTCGATTCCCCATAACCGTTAATAGAACTGGTGCACGATTCATTGCCATTCCACATGTAACGTTACATTCTGAATGGTGAGTGATTGTAACCAACATTGTCATTTCACATGTACATTCTAATCCTGTTTAAAACGCTATGGGATCGTATTTTAGTTTCTCTCTTTTGCCAAATTTCTTCCCGCAAAACAAGCTATTTCTTTGGCGTTACACAGCCTTTGGTAAATAATGACGTCATCTAACACAACACGTGAACCCGACCGCAAGCCGCCATTGACGTCCCGTCTCTCCACCAGACCGCAAATTATCAACCATTCCCCGCTGCACGGTAGTTATACCCTGCTTTGGCACAGTCTGTAGAATGTTCATGTCTTACAAGGCTGCTGGTTGCCAATGGGGATAGTATATCCTGGTCGGTAAAACGTGCAGCGAATCGCGATTTTAACCATCATCGTCTGTACACCTGTTGGACGTGTTGTGATAAGTGTACCAGGGGGTGTTTTAAAATGGTCTTCTGATTGAATATAAAGAGGGGAGAATACTTCACATATAAAAATACAACTTTGAAAATCCCCGGTTGTTACAACAATCCAATCTGCAGCAAGTACACGTAAAACATGCATCTCATTGGATCCTTCCTATAATGCGGACGCCAGTTACCTTTAATTTTGGTTTACAACAGAATAACGACGTTCGATCTACATGTACATGTATCATATCTGTGAAACAGACATCATCTCACAATGTGTCACAGCTGTCCAACCAACCTGAATATCCGCTCCGCCGTGTTACTGCCTCGCTCAGGTACGGTTAATGCGAGTAAATGTTTAACGTTCTGTCTGGCCGACCGATCAATAATGGGAACAAACCTATTGTAACGGAGCACCTTTGATATTAGTCCAACACGGTGGTGCGTGCACGGTCAAAGTTCATGGGCTACGTTACGGCTTGCATATCGTGAACAACCTCCAAGCAGATGTGTGGTCTTTAAGGGTGACGTTTTTCCATATATAAAGGCGTTCTGTAACAGCGCACTACGTAAAATGGCAAGCGAAATTACCGAGAAACTGAAGAGACGTAACAAAGTCAAATGAAAACCCATCATCAACTCTAAGATTTTATTTGTTAATTGTGATCTTGATATCGTTTTTTCTTCAGGGGATACAAAATATTCTAACATACATATGAGATGTGAAAAGCTACATTTCTTGTTTATTTATGTCTGTGTCCCTTTATCCTAGCACAGAGTAATTATTTCAACCATGTATCAGTACAGGTTTCACGGCACACTGTCCAATCATCTGCAAACATCACTGTCCATATCTGGAACAGTTGTGAGATAACCACACCCCTCTGCACATGGAACACCCCAAGCGCCCCTCTGCACATGGAACACCCCAAGCGCAAAACATAGCACGTCGCACGTGTAACGTAGTCCAGTTTTTCCTGTGAACTGTTAGAGATTAGAATCACTGACCAGGGCATGCTGTAAAATCTACGTCACAGCGGAAATTTCAAAAATACTTTTAGACAATGAACACAGTCACGGGTACTTATCGCCACCCAGCTGCCGAGACGTGTGGCGGACAGAGAGAAGCGCCCCTACTGCTCATCGTGGAACTCAAACCTCAAAAATAAAACTACACATTACAAAAATTAGCGATCACACCGGTACCCTCCGTACCATTCAAAAGCACCCCCCCCCCCCACACACACACACACCGTACCAGAGCCTTCAACTGACTGAAGTCGGCATGTAACCAGGAGAAGAAGGAGTGACAGTAGTATTTGGAGCCAGAGAAGTGTTTTACAAAAGACATCATGTTTTTAGAAACATATGACGAATAATGCTCTTGTGAAAAACGTGAAGATTCGATGAGACATGAAAGCGCCGGGGTTTTCCACTCCGAAGGGGTCACTTAGAATAGAAAAATTCTGGCGTGAAAGACTCCTTTTTTACGATATAACTACTCAAGTGCAGTGTAACGTTCTTCTTCCATGGGAGAGGAATCATTAACACACAACGTCTAGGCATAAACAGATCCACCCAGGCATATATTTATAATACAAAGCTTTGATGGGGAGAAAAATTAGCCCAGGACAAAATTAACGAGCTGTCAAGCAAGCCGTTTCTGATTGTACTACTACCTCTTTATTCATTTATCTATGTGATTGTACATTATCGTCTGATATAAAATTTTAAAAAATGAGACTATCATATATTATAAAACCATACTCGTACTACATGTACTGACACAACATATGGTTTCATATAGATGGATAGGGCGGGACAACCATGGCCATGTACCGCAATCACCAGCATTATGTCAATGGACTTGCTTTATAGTTTGTCCGGTTCTACACAATTTGACATAGCTGGCCTTCTTTATAGTAAATTCTGCTAGTTAATGTCCTTAGACTGACTGATGTTTGGTTCCAGGAAGGGAAAAAATACAGAAAAGTTTACTTTTATACTGCTGGTGTACTGAAGACAAGTTTGCGACGCCGTCTTGCGGAAATACAAGCAAACTGTATCATAGTGCCGATAATAAGTGTGCTTTGTATAAAAGTTGCAAGGTGGCGCTTTTGATATGTTTCTAAAAAGCATCCACAGCACAACATGTCAGCAATGTTTATACTATTAGTGAGATCACTGAGATGTATCGTATTCAGCACGTGTAAGAAAACTGGGTACTATTATTTGTTGTCCTCGGGCCGCACAAATTTGCCGTAAATGTACTGAGGGCATTCCCGCAAACTCGAATTCAGATCCGATAGTACCTAAAGGAGTCTTGACTAAATGACATATGACCTGGTATCCAAAGTTCGTGCAAACCCATTGAAGCTACTGAGTCTCTTCATCCCCTTTGCTCAACGCTGCACCAGTGTACGGGACTACCGGGTGTTGCTTTGGACATAACTGTATGAACCTATTTAGAGGATATTCACGTAACATACGCGAACATGATCTTGTACGCTTACGTTCCGGTGACGTTCTCGCAAAGGACAAGATCGACGGAAGGTAACAAAAAGTAGATTCAAAAGAAGAGATTAACGAGAGTTTATGCGATACAAAACGAGGCAGATACTGAAGATCTCTAGTTTCTGTACTTAGACAGAAAAGGGAAGTGAAAAAACGTGTCCTATATCTAAATTCATAATGTGGCAATTTCCTTCTTTTCTTTACGGTGAGAAAAAATGTACCGTAATAAATGTGCGCGTAGATATATATGAAAGTCAATGATTTATTATAACTCGGTAATGGATTACATTCAGATATTACATGCGAAATTGTAGCTAGTTAGAGTGCTCGGTCAACCATCATTGCAGCATCCTCATCTTTGAAGATTTGTGTATTCAGTGGTAGAGTATCAAAGTTTGAAACTGTAGTGTACCTTTCACTGAAAGGTACAACAACCAGCTCTAATTCGTAGCTCAAACATAAGGCATTGAACTAATTGAGAATGTCAAACTAATGCGGCGATGATGAACGAGGGTTAGAGCTTTTATTTTTGTCAGGAGAGGTCCAAACAGCTGTCTGGCGCCACGAACCGTAGCTGCTCCACAGGAGGGACAGAAAGTTGCGGAGTAAGCGATCTGAATCGTGTAACCACCACATGGCGGAACACATCACTTCTGTACTGGAGTTGGCAAGTGCAAGCTGCATGAGGAACTGATTGGTCTTGAGCCATCACATAACCGAGTGTACCTTTGCTCTTCTTGATGGGTCTCTTGGGTTGTTAAAAGCGTTCATGCACGGGGACGACTATCATATCAGGATTCTGAAACGGACCACAGCGTAGCTTCATCCGGAAACAATGCGGTCCTCCTGTTAACGTTCTGTACCCGTAAATGTTCTACATGTACTGTATTCATCTGAAATTCTCCTTTTACCTGAAAGTTATCTTGACGAATCAAAAAGGCACAATTTTCAAATAAAAACTAAATATCTTAAGATATAAAATAAAATTGAATACTGGCACATACACAAGACGAAAGAGCTGTAATTATCATCCGTAGCTTGCGATTCGCCGGAAGTTTATTGTTGCCAGAAATTCCTCTCGATTACTTTTAGTTTCGCACAAAAGTGGAATTAGGTGGTACAAAATACATTGGCATTTTTATTTATTTGTTTTCCAAAATTTCTCAATGTTTATCTACATTGTGTACGTTCTAATTTGGGGGAATACCATACGTCAAACAAGATATCGACTGGTCTTGCCCGATGACATACTTTTCTTCTAAAACAATTCAAACAATTCAGACTATCTCCATTTCATATATATAAATCAGACAGTTAAAGTTTACCTCGGGCTGTAATCTTACCAATACAAAAATGATAAATACTAGTAATTGAAAAGTGTGAGATTAATTCAGACACACATCGCGGGCGTTTTAATAGGCGGTTGTCGCCTGAAACATCGGAGGGATCACATCAGCCCGCCCCCCGCTCCGCACACCGTACATCATGGCAGACAGTTCGGGGCGAATCAAAGTCCTCCGCGCCGATAACTGGGCTTGATGAAGATCTCTTCTCATGGAGGTTTGTACGGCCAGACACACGGACTCCGAGTCGGTAATAACGTATTTCATCACGGCACGGGAGGGCTTCGTTCGTGGCCGGGGACTAATGTCACGTGGAGAACTGTAGAAAATTGGTGTTTATTTGTTTGTACTTGTGCCGTATTGTACAGCCAGACACGGGGACTCCGAGTCGGTAATAACGCATTTCGTCACTGCACGGGGGAGCTCTGCTCGTGACCGTGTACTATATAATGTGCACGTGGATAGATGTACTAAAGCGGTGTTTACTTGTTTGTTGGAATTTATTTGTTTGTTGTTGTTTTTTTTTCAATCTATTTATGCACCGCTAATATTGTACACCCAGACACACAGACTCCGAGTGTGGTAATAATGTACTTCATCAAGGAACGAGAGAGCTCCGTCTTTTGTTAAGGACGACATCGTTGAATATGACACGTGATGAAACGGAAAGAAGTAATTGTCTATCTTGAAAATATGTACCTAACGAACCCACCAATTCTCATCCTTATTCCTCGCGGTCGCACCGACTGAGAATTTATTTCCGCCTATACAACTCTATTGAAAATCGTTATATATTCCTTGCAGACGAAATCTTAGATTACCGATTGCCAACGTTGTTTAGGCGACTCAGTGTTATTGTATTGTGATATCGGCTTCATTAGATATAATCCACCTTCCGTTCCTGTGTCAGACAGCCTGTCGCCAGTCACGCCGAGACCGATGCCCCAAGTTATGTGTCTCTTGCTTCGCCTAGATCTTAAAGTAATAGATACGATATGTTATGCCTAAACTTCCCCATAGTTAAAAAATTCCATCAGAATGTAATTTGTTGAGGCTTTTTTTCTAAGCCCTTGCAGCTCTGTTCAAAGTTAGCATTTGAGTTGAACAATAAACTTGAAAGCTGACAAAATAGTAGTAGATAACAAGCAAGAAATTTGATAAAGGTAAAGCAAGTTTATAGTTTATCAGCCCTTGATGAAGTTAAGATTTATATTTTTTCAAGAAAAAATCCGTACGCTCCATGTCAAAGCCTGTTCTGATTCCTTGAAAATATATGGGTATTACTTATTGTTGACTTTGCACACACACACAGACAAACACACACACAATATTCAACGTACCACTACTGTGCATACGTTCTTTTCACTTGTCCGTCTGTACCGAAATCACAGTAGCACCCTCGCATCCCCTCTTTCAATCTCTGTGCCCAGAGTATACAAGCCACCTACTACATGTATGTATACCTGCCCCTTCCCTCCCACGTTCTCTCTGCAGTACTGGAACCCGATAGCCTCCAAAGTTGACACCAATCCCTTCCACATTACAATCCTGTTAAGAATTAGACCCGCCTGTCCCCTCCCTCACACCGCCTGCCGGGCTCTCTCCACAGTGCTGACATGTTGGTAGTTCTGCTGCCGCGTTCCGCCTCGGGGCTCCACCAACCGACTTCATGCCTTAATTTCCTCCCATAAATTCACGTTACCTGGAGAAACGCAGAAATAATTGGGACAACGTGTCTCCAATCTGTAATCCCCGGTCACTCCGGGCAGCGGAGCGGCGCTAATTGTACCGCCAACTCCGCCAGGAAATCCCCACAAGTGTTGCTTTGTCTGGCGCAGAACAAACCCATACTTTCAACTTGGATTTCTACAACACACAATTAAGTGTACTTTCGGTTCTTTTATGTCATACAAGCCACTCTGTGCGGTGGTCAAAACGCGACAACTAATGCTTGAAGAACAACAAAGCATGGTAAACTTTTGATCTAAGAAGTCAGTATATCTCAATAGAACCATGTTTAAGCATAATACTTCATTCACTGGACGCAAAGACATACAAAATGCTATTTCTAAATAGAACAAGCAATTTCCATGTTATACCGCATCTCTTTGTGAATGTGTGTATGTAACTTTAGTGATATTTTGCATGGAGTGGACCCGATGTGCAGTGAAGGGTAAAGAGGACACTCAGCCAGCAGGTATGACTCATAGACTATTCTATCACGTGCCACTGCCATGTCACTGTCTTTGCCATGGCCGAAACGTTAACTTTAAAGGATAAAGTCACTGGAATGTCAGTGCAGGTATGGACACTTTACTCATATTAGCCACGATATACACATTTACTTGTTGTGTCCAGACACTGTTCTGTTTACAAATACATTATACGCTTATACGCGTGTGTTTACACTGCACAGACAGCAGCCACCTCGATGCCAAAACTAATATAGTAAAGACTTATTGACATGGCATGTACGTTTCTCGTTCGTTTAGAGTGCACATTATATGAAGAGTAAAAACGAGTTTATCAATCGGCCATCGGGACTGTTTAATCCCCACAAACTTAGTATTTAGTATCTCTTAGATTAAGAACAATAAGCCACCACACACAGTTACGATGCCCCCTTCACCCACCCTCAGGGAGTCGTTGCCATCAAAGGTAATACTTCTAGACGCCGCGATGACTGAAGATGCGTTCAATAGCCTATAACAAGACTATCTTTGAGCGGCCACTGCGAGCCGGCGGACACAGGGCGGTGGATAAGGGGCAGGCCCGCGCCTCCCCACAGGGACGCTGATAGACGCCAATTTAGATGACGGAGACGGCAGACAGGACCACTGTAGTAGGTATGTTTTCTGACGTCATATATGTCATGTTTTCATAACAAGAAAAACTGATCAACTGCTTTAAAGTATCAACTTTATTTTTGCCACGGCTCTTCCAAAGATAAGCCTAGTGTGGTGACCTCTAAAACGTTTTAGATCCCTATCAATACATATTGTATAATTCCACTCGTCGTGATTATAATTGATACTCTGATCACCCCCACATCGCTCAAGCGTAGATAGCCCATAGGCATAGTGCTTCACAGACATAGAGTATGGACATGTGTCAATCTGATTTTATACGCCGGCGTGTTTATATTGTCAAATGGTACATGTACACGATGTCTGTTAGAATAGATAAATGGTGGTAGGGCGTTCGTCACTGCGTTCGACAAAGATAAGAATCACCTAATTCATACGGAAAGTTTTCTTGTGAAAAGATCAATTTATTACAGTATTACACTAACCCAACTCCCTCAATTCATTAAAAAGAGAGTTTATATAAACACCACCTAGAAGTCTATCTTTTTGGAAGTCAAATCCCCATTGAATTGTTAACTTAGTTTCCCTAACTCTGTGTCACACACCCCTGCCACTCGTATCAACCAATAGACCTGACCGTCTGAAGTTAGGCAGGTCCGCTAACCCTTCATTAGGGCACTGCCCAATGTGCTGAAATGTTTGATGTTTCCCATTTTCAACTTCCAGTGAAAAGCTATCCTTCCAACTCGGCACGTCTTTTCAGAACTAATATTTCTGTAAAGAAAACGAAGTATTTATACGGCAACAAAGCCACAATAGACTGAATGTAATTTGTAGTGTTAGGCATCTAGGACGAGTAGCTCCTGGTCACAGCGAGCGCTTAAATAAAGTGCTGTCCCATGTGCTAAAATGCTATCAAGCCGTATATCAACGCATCGAAAGTTATGTGAGTGCATTGATAGTGCCCTGACGTGTCAGTTTTTGTCTAAATATGGTCACATTTAACTTGACTGTGGTACCTAACATTTGACGGGACGCTCAACGAAATTTCACATATAAAAGAATCTGCTTACGCTTTGTGTGTTTTGTAGCTTGTCAGTCACACTTGTGCATTTACTTGATACTCCCATTATGAAGTCAAGGGTTACCCAAATCTATTTTTTGTCCAAGCGAGGTCACAGAAAAGGTCGAAGCAAGGACGCCATCGAATGGAGTCTCATTAACACCGTGTACGAACTTTTAGGTGAAGAATTAGAGCAACCGCATAATACGAGTTCACTGTGGAGTTAGGCATCTGCGTCTCGCACTTACGTGTCATGATTCTGCAATGAGCCGCACTTTTCTACCATTAACCGTACACGGAGATAAAGGGGTAATGGCTCGATTTGTCTGCTCTGTGTACTGAAGTGTATGATATCTCTACAAGCAGGTACGGCGAGTAATTCGCTGAATGTGCTCATCTGTTCATTAACAATGATCTGGTAATGAACGCCATGGGCATTTTTACAGATGATACCAAGTTCATTGACTATAACACCTCGCATAATTCGTTGTAATGTTAGGCAAGTTACTTCTCCGTGACGTTCTTTTCTCAGTTAGCTGATAAAAAAGGAAAACAAAGACAACATCATGGAAACATTAGGCCACGCCCTATAGCAGTTAGTTTCGATGATGCAGTCCAGTTATATATGTCTTCATGTTACCATATAACATGACCTGCTGATTGTGGAAAGTTTACAGCGAATTAGTCACTTGTCTCCTACGACTTTGTGATTTAATCTCATCGCATTAGGGATCTCAAGATAAGACGAATATTCATATTTCACCAAGAATAAAGCTTTGCAGTGCTGGCATTTCGCACGCAGCAATGTTTATGGTGACGCCGGAATATTGAATATATTGTAGTAAAATTGCATTAATATTGTTTGAAATGAATTAGTGATAAATCGGATAAGTTAATTCTTTTGCATAGTCAACAATATCGTAGAGGTAGGTATTCAGAACATGGATTTACCGCTTAACAATCTGTGTGCCCTTCTGTTGCCGCTGCCAATGATCGTAATGCTGTTACAAAGAAACAATTTAACAAAAGTGTACATTATGATAGAATGCATGGGAAGTTCTATTATTTGTACAACTCGAACACCGTTACTACTGTTACACTGTGATGTGACGTCATTCATACTTATGGTGATACTTATCACGTTCCTTAAAACGATTTAATAATGATTAGGATAGTCATACCGGAATAGCAGTTGTTGTAGTGTTCGGCATTTAGAGTACTGCGTTACTGTTTTTGATGTCGCAATTTATTGTTCTGCTAGCGAAGTGACTGATAGCACCAATAACAACCGAACCAGTTCCCCGTCCCCGCGTTACTCCACTTAACAAATTGTCGCTTGAAATTACAAGCCGTCTCAGGAGAAACTTTCCGTCATCAATTTTTATCTTTCCAGGGAGCGTCCCCTGCGCGCGAGCAGACAGCCGGGCTCCACATGGTGACGAACGTATTTGTCAAATGAAAGACGGCTTTCATATCGATAGTTGGAGAAACAACATGTTAATAGCTGTCTTGTGACACAAGCTATCAGCTGGGGAAGTTTAACGAGGCTGTGTGAAAGAGAGGCGGTGGGAGCGGGCTGGGAGAGAATTCATGGCTCCGTCGGTAGCCTATTACCACAGGACTGTAATTCTTACGGCAGTTTCACCAAGCCTGCGGAGATTTCCACGATCGTTTCACCGTTTTACGCGCCCATTGATGGCAGAGACAGACTGTGTAATACTGTACTAACGAGGACACAGGGAATATGAGGAGACAACCCAAACATGAACGGGGTTATTGACACCTAGGCCCAAGGACATATAGGCCTTCTGTTGGTCTGACATTTTTTTCGATGCCTTGCTGTTTATTAATATTATTGTTTCCTATTGTTGTGCACTTTCATCTCAAGAAGATCTTCCACTTTCAACTATTTGTTACACTTTGTTGTTACATCTTGTTACATGACATCCATTTCCTTATAAGTTTGTTAAATCTACTAAGATATTTCGAAAGTAAAAATATATACAGCAAACAATCTCCAACAATGCCCACTCTTCTGAATCCTAAAATTAGCAGTTGTTTGCAAGGAAAAGAGCGTCAAAATAAGCAGTATATCAGTATACCTGTACTGCTGTTTCCTTGCAATGACAACCAATCCTACAGAACATTAGGATGCATCTACCTTTAATGCAACCGTCCCTATCACATGATGATATATCAATCTACGTATCTTTTGTAAGAAAAATACCACAAACGTGATTCCCTCATTTCTATTCACACGTTGACACATCTCCTGACTGTAACGACAGCGGAGTAATCGCATAGTCCGTTTCATTTGGCCTCCGCCCTCTGTGGCGAGATGATCTTTCCTGTGAGCCTGCCTGGCACCAGCCTTCCTGATGGGTCCTGACAATCCCATTTATTTTTCCGACAATTTCATTCATGCCACCAATTATTGTTGGTAGATCTGGGCTGGCGATACGGCGCGTGGCGGCCACCACGTATCGATCCTTGATCCGGAGTCACACGGGACGTCCTGACCGCAGCCTGTCGGTGAACCTTGTGGAGTCGCGCGCACGCGGACACCGACAATTTATTTTAGCCTTACGCCCCTCATCCAAGTAAATCGCCGGGCAGGGGCAGAGTTCAATCAAAGTTTATCTGATAAGACTCACGACGTTTATGCAGGAAACGTTAACTTTGAGTTGATAATCCAACTTTGGAATAACTTTGTTGATGACTTAATTTCACTATACGTATTTCAGCGGAAAAAGCACTTTTCTACTCGTTTGCCTCGAAAGCGAATATTGATAAGTCAAAATCATATTCTGAAGATCTTCAATACATTGTCTTCATCCATGATGATGACAAAACGATTGCAGACGAATAAAGTTACATAAACACCAGCCTATGTCAGTAGCCGTCTCCTGGCCCATTTTAGAAAGGAGACAAATTGTTCTGGTTGTTTTCGTGCAGGACATAACAAATAACCCGCGGGAGTGGCTTCATGTTGAGACTGTCATGTATGAACCATCGCTTAGGCAAGAGGGCGCGTATTGTGAGTTGTTAAAGTTGCGATATCACGTAAGTGGATTAAACTCACGCAGACACTAAAACAAAACCGGCGACACTTCAGTACTTGGAGGGAGCCCGTCTGGCTCCTGAGTTCGCATCAACAGCTCCGTGGAGTCATTTATCACGGTGAGCCGCCTGAAGTCCGCGGAGATGGAGACAGGTGATGGAGACGGACAGCCCGGACAGTAAGATGTCTGAGGTCTCCAGTCTCCAAACGGTTTCATCCGTAAACATGTACATGAGGAATCCATCATTTTCTGTTCATGCTCATTCATTCTGTTCATTCTCTACTCTACTCTAACTGGCCGGTTTTACTTATCTCCAGCTCGGTAACGATCACGCGCAATTGCAACGCTTGTTTTCCAAACATGCCCGAAAATGACTGGTATTGTCGCAGACACGAAATTCTTTGAACTTGAATACTTAGATATCGGTTCCGCCTGTTCTAGCACACTATAGCCTGTGATTTATGTTTCCCCCTGTCATGTATTTTGTTGTGTAGACAGACTGGCGGTTGAAAACGTGTGTACTTAAAACTTGGGAAGTTTACACAAATTGTTAATGGAACATTAATCATGACGCTTTTACTGCAAATAAGATATCATATAAAGTCTGCTTCAAGAGGTTCGCCGAAGGCATCCCGAGCTAAGTGATACTGTAATAAATGCCATGATTAATGACTTTCAGGGAACTTTTGTAATTGTAGGAATTTCTAATTTCATCCCTACTCTTCAGCAATGAACATCCATTAGACACGGAGCTTTCACGTTGGCACCACTCCTTCGCTTTTTTTTTACTAAGAAGAATGATGAAACATTCGTCTGCAGATGGTACACTCAGACAGGAGATTTCCTTGCATCGTCCCATCTTGCCTTTAGTTCTCATGCTTCTCTCGGACAAAAGTAGCTATTCACCTCACCTATCCCTTGACCTCTTTGTTGGTCGTTTGGGCAGCATGACTACCCTCTCAACATTCCTTCTCCACCTACCTGAGTAGCTATTACCAATAGTTATTACTAATGACTGCAACAATCTTTTTTAGAAACGTCACGGACAAAGGCCCCCTCTAATTTCCTCCCATGCCCCTCAGTGCCTATTTGATTTCGTCTTATTAGAACTTGAATTAACTCTTCAGAGGGCTTCGTCAAGCTATCGTAACAAGTACAGCACGTTATTGTCAAACATTAGCAGGTAGTTTCCAACATACATAACTTGCAATGTAACAAAGCACACACTAGACCCCTACATTCTCCCTATAGCTAATACCTCATCAACCTAACTATCGTACTGCCTGACTTTGCTAGCACAACTCTCATGCGCTTCTCTGTCCTATTAGCAACTTTAACAGCGAGTTATTACTGAGGATTACTTGTTAATGCCAAAAGCCACTTGCAGGGTGATCTGTGGTCAGCCCAAATCCCGGCGCGTCCCGGGGGACCCGATCTCTCGGTACCGTGGAGCCGGCTGTGGTAGACGGTATTTGTGGAGTCTGTTCTGTAATGAGGGGAGGGAATTGTCGATATTCCTGGTGCCGCGGCTTCCCCGGGGCGCGGGACGTGTCTGTAACCGGCCACTCCTATTGGCCAGTAGAGCCTGACGGAGACGGGTTAGTGAGTCCGGGGAAGGAGGGTCGAGCTAGATAAACAAGTGTATTTGTTCTAACGGCACAGATCACTCGCGGAAAAGACCCGGGGCTCATGGTGCTTCTGTGTCTGTATTACTCTTCGATCAACACAGACTTGTTTGATTAAAACTGATAAGTTCCCCGGTAGGCGGAGTTAATAGCCAAACCCCTTCAGGACAACTTTGTTGTAGAGAAAACGGAGAACCAGATTTGTGTGCACTCTAATTTGGTTGAAAGAGCTACGCGAGGCTCTGCAGAACGTTAGTTAAGTAGGTAGGTCTGTCTGAACTCTGAAAGGGTAAGTCTTTTGTTATATATCTCGCTCATTAGTTCCAAGGGTATGGAGGTTTAAGATCTAGAATTGAAAGTCATGCTACAGCACTTTCATGACACGTTCCAACATTGCCTTTCTCTTTTCAAGAACTTTTCAGAACATCAAACTTTTGAATATGTACATTTATGTCGACATATAAGTGTAAAAGCAGCTGCTTCGGTAGAGACGGTGACACAAATGGACAGGCTTCAATATCATCTTTTATATGAATGTTTCTCTTCACTCCAGACGACGACAGCAAACGTTTCTGTATCAGCCAGCTCACATCCATTAATTGGATCAATGCCAATCTGGGCCACACAAGCTGATATCCATGTCCGTAGGCAGGGGTCGACGACTTCACCCTCCAGAGGTATCCAAATAAATGATCAATAAATCCTCTTTTGACATCCTGTCAGCTACAGTCTCCGTTCTTTTTTTACCTTGA
Organism: Branchiostoma floridae; assembly: GCF_000003815.2. Taxonomy (NCBI): domain Eukaryota; kingdom Metazoa; phylum Chordata; class Leptocardii; order Amphioxiformes; family Branchiostomatidae; genus Branchiostoma; species Branchiostoma floridae. The sequence goes on from NC_049982.1 coordinate 14,739,678, forward strand.
AATCTTCTAAAAAAAACAGGAAATGCTTCTTCAGAGGTCCCAATTTCAATTTTTTTTCGGGGGCACTTCGTTACTTTCAAAACCAAACTTTGAAGGCTTAAGGTTAAATTTGTTTCATGAATTCAACAAGTCCTGTCTGTTCTATTCTTATTGTTACATATCTTGAGCTGTTGTGTGAGGCCAAATGGCGATGATATCGGCTACACATATCTTGATCTACATACCTTAATTGTTAAAGAATGTACCCAATTTGCTTAGCATAATCCTTTTTTCCCTTTCATCGTGTATTTTGCCTACTCGTTACTTGAACTCTCTTCCCTTTATGAAACTGAGATTATTGGGTCTTCAAATCTGTCACAAAGTCTGAAGATATGATCTTGTGATCAAGGTAAGATTATAAGTCAGGATAGTTGTGAAACTCTCGGGAGGGGAGGATATACGTTTACTGTTTATTCATCTATGTAAGATGTGAATAAATGAATATGTTGCCATTGAGTCATCTCTGAGATGTGATCCATCACATAGACGATTGAATGATTAAGATAGGAAGTTGTATAAGAAAGAGAATCATTAAGAGTAAACCACGGTGTCTAGATCTACCAATCTTACCGCATGCTGGCGTAATTCAATTAAGATATTCTGGAATTAGTTTTGCTTCCAACAAATGTCTGAATTTTTTATTCAAAGTAAATGTATGGTTTAGCCTTATCTTGAACTTTGCAGTCAAAATCCCATGACCAATGGCCAACTCAGCTCACTCTCATCGGAGGACTATTCTTTTCAATGTCAGAAAACCTTATTTGTAATCGACGTATACATCAGCACGTCACATTGTGTATCTTATGATATGCCTGCTTTCATTAATTTTCGCTAAACACTTACTCAAAGTACAAAATGTACTTTGTTTCAATAAAAAGCACAGTTGAAAATGGCGTCAGTGCTTTTAATATTATGCCATAAAGATACCACAGTATTTGCATGCGCCATTCGTATTACAATGTTTGTTGCTATTACTGTTATTTCATTTTCATTGCATTATGCACACGTAACTAATTTTCTCTCTTCGAATAAGGAAAACTTTTCTCCCTACCACACAACAGAAACCGATCTCTCAGACAATCTTTACTTAGTTATCTGTATTTACGAGGTAGGAATATTACAAAACCGCAACGTTGCTTCCAACATGAGACCGCTGTAATATGAAGATAAAGCCGCGATGTCTGGGGACTGGTGCTCGCCGTCTCCCTGGCACCTAACTGCGGTGTGGAGTCTCCCAGAGGAGACGCGGTGATGTGGTGGGGAGACAGCCGAGCTAGCAAAGGCTTTAGCAGGCTATCGGGTGGTAACGAGCGGCAGAGTGATCATCACTCATTGAGACAGTCGGTGTCACGGAAGTTTAACTGTCTGTGGCTTTGGTCATCGTTCTGGCTCTCACTACGAGGGGAGCCAGACAAACTTTAGCCGCCAGCTAGCCTGAAATATTACTGCGTCCAAATTCATCTCACATATCTCTCCAGAAATCGCTGAACGTCCGCATGAAGTATTCCAAATCCATGCATTCATAATGCCTACCTGCCTAAGTGCCTAGGCCAGTGACTGGCCCCTTGCTCCCTCCGTGATATTTCTCCAGACTGCACGATTCGCCGCACTCCTCTCCGCCAACTTAATACTTTGTCCGATGTCCTTTTCAATCTGGTCTCTCCATCGTTTCGGGGGTCTCCCCCGTGGCCTGGGCTTTTGGAAATCTTGATAGTATGCTTTGTTGACAAGTGTGTGTAGAGGTCTTCTCACAACGTGACCAAACCACCTTAGTCTTCTGAGTCTGATGGAATCGATAATGGTGTTTTCTATACCCAGTCTCGCTCTTATTTCCACATTCGGAATTCGGTGGCGAAGTGAAACACTGAGGATCGCCCGTAGGCATCTCATCTCGAAAGCCAACAGGAGAGACTCATCAGACTTTTTTAGAGTCCAAGTTTCACATGCATAAGTGGCAATTGGTAGTATGAGTGCTCGGAAGAGACGCATTTTAAGACATCTACTGAAACTCTTGCAGTTCCATACTGTTTTTCTTAGCCTACCAAATGCGGATGCGGCCAGAGAGATCCTTCTCTTTATATCATTTGTGGTACCAGGTACAACACTTCCTAGGAAAACAAACTCA